>NC_134486.1:385709261-385911955 GCF_040206685.1 Ascaphus truei | reverse complement strand
CTCATCTCTCTCCCCCTCTGTCTCCTTCTCTCTCTCCCCCTCTGTCTCCTTCTCTCTCCCCCCTCTGTCTCCTTCTCTCTCTCCCCTATCCCCTCTCTCTCTCCCCTCTCCCCTCCTCTCTCTCTCTCTCTCTCCTTCCTCTCCTCTCTCCTCTCTCTCTCCTCTCTCTCTCCTCTCTCTCTCCTCTCTCTCTCCTCTCTCTCTCCTCTCTCTCCTCTCCTCTCTCTCTCTCTCATCCTCTCTCTCCTCTCTCTCTCCTCTCTCTCTCCTCTCTCTCTCCTCTCTCTCTCCTCTCTCTCTCCTCTCTCTCTCCTCTCTCTCTCCTCTCTCTCTCCTCTCCCTCTCCTCTCCCTCTCCTCTCCCTCTCCTCTCCCTCTCCTCTCCCTCTCCTCTCCTCTCCTCTCCCTCTCCTCTCCCTCTCCTCTCCTCTCCTCTCCCTCTCCTCTCCTCTCCTCTCCTCTCCTCTCCTCTCCTCTCCCTCTCCTCTCCCTCTCCTCTCCCTCTCCTCTCCCTCTCCTCTCCCTCTCCTCTCCTCTCCTCTCCCTCTCCTCTCCCTCTCTCTCCCTCTCCTCCCCCTCTCCTCTCTCTCTCCCCTCTCTATATCTGGATATCTTTTATACCCTATATATCTTAACTGTCCTATACTACACCAAAATAACTTATACTGCTTTATTCCAGATCTGACTCAAGCTTCACACGGAAGACATCGGAATCCCCCCTAACCCAGAAGACAGGTAGGGAACACCTCCCCTCCAACTTATAACATTGCCGAATAAGGTACCTGGACATTGAGGGACTGCGGATCAGGTAAGTTCCCAGGCGGGATTGCTGCTTTAGATATTGTGAAGCGGGGACGTCCAGACACTGGTTAAAGGGTTCAGGAAACTAGTCATTCACACCTGGCTTTTATGTCTAGATCCGACATTTACACACACACACACACACACACACACACACACACACACACACACACACACACACACACACACACACACACACACACACACACACACACACACACACACACACACACACACACACACACACACACACACACACACACACACGTAACAAGGACTAATTGTAGTATAATGTAATAAATACATTTGTCAAAAACGAATGTTGTTCTGACTAGGAATTTATTAAATGTATTTTATTTATATATTTTATTTTAAAGCGGGGTTGGGGGCGGGACTAGGGGGTGGGATTGGGGGCATTACTATGGGGGTTGGGGACGGGACTAGGGCGGGGTTGGGGGCGGGGTTGCGGCGGGACTATGTGGCGAGTAGATTTTTGGTTGGGCGAGTAGATTTTTGGGTGATTTGTTGAACACTGTGTATATATATATATATATATATATATATATATATATATATATATATATATATATTTATATATATATATATATCTTTTGAAATTTGTAAGGTATGAATCATTGACTTCACCTACCGTATGCATCAATTTTTTTCTAAACTTTTCAGGGGCTTACTAATATTGATATTTGGAACCTTGATGGACAAAAAAGTGAGTATTTTCTGCAAACAATAAGTTGCATTGTTTTGCAAAACGTAAAACAAGCCTGGTTTTACAGATAATGGGACCTTTTCTTACAATTTAGCCAACGGCATGCACATGTCCTGCATTCCTGCTCATTAGTGCAGCACCACTACTGCATAACATGAAACATTTCATGCATTCTCTTAGCACATTTACAAAATCGGAGCTAATAACAGTACTTCACAGGAGGCAACAGCACAAGCAAAATACAGTACTTCAAAGGAAGAGAAAGCACAAGCAGCACCTGGCTATAGAAAAGCAAATTTAACTCGACAACATATAACAATGCACTTCCAATCAGTTATGTAGCAGTTACAGACAGTCATATGTAGAAGCACATGCACACCGCTGGTTGGTGCTGTAGGGGGGTACTTATCTGCCAGTGCGCTGTATCCAGGGAGGTCCAGACATCCCAGAGGTACTTGAGCAAAGGAATGGAATCAGGCACACGGTCTTTCTAAAGGTGCAGTTTATTGTGCCACCAAAGGTCCAATGTTTCGGCAAATAGATTGCCTTTATCAAGGAGAGGCCCTCTCCTTGATAAAGGCAATCTATTTGCCGAACGTTGGACCTTTGGTGGCACAATAAACTGCACCTTTAGAAAGACCGTGTGCCAGCTTCCATTCCTTTGCGCAGTTACAGACAGCCCGCAACAGAACGAACAGGACAAATACTGTGTCCTGAGCCCGTATTCAATATGCAGTGAAGTCACTTCCGGTGGTGGAGGATATTGGAGTCCCAATCATTTGAATAGTCTATTGAATGGTCTATTCCCAACAAGGGGAATCAGTATCACAGCATTTCAATAAAGGCCTGTGATTTCACATGATCACAATATTTATCAGAGTTTAATGTTACACAAGTTGAGTAGGAACAATATATATATTTATCACTTATCTCACTGTGCCTCAGGCGCCAAAAAATAGATTGTAAGCTCCACGGGGCAGGGACCTCAGCCTGCAAAATGTCTCTGTAAAGCGCTGCGTACAACTAGCAGCGCTATACAAGAACATATAATTATTATTATAGTACCTGGTGACGGCGACGCGACGGCGCTCCAAAACAAATCCATTGACTCCGTCCCAAGCCGGGTAAATTTGAATTTTTAGAGACAGTCGCCACATGTGACTGTCTCTAAACCAATCATAGAGCCCTGCCCGCCCCCTTTGTGATGTCACTGGCCTTTTTGCCAGTGACATCACTTAAAATGAAAATATAACTTTCGCTAGTGGCGATGGCGACGGGTGACGTCATCGGTCACGTCGCCAGCACGGTAAGGCGGCCTTACTGTTCTCAGTGCCACGTTCACGCATGGTCGCCGGACTGCACTGCAGCAACGTACGATCACGGCCCCCAAAAAAGTAAGCGCCTGGGAGGATTAACTCTTTGGGGATCCAGGCATTAATTCTCCCGGGCCATCCGATTTCAGCTCGTTGGTCCGTGGCATCGAGAACAGTAAGTCTGGACACATCTGTACACGTATAAAGATACATTCAAACATGGCAGTGAGTAACATGGCAATAAAACCATACAACACAATACAAAAATGTATAGAACAAAAACACAACACAAAATAATATGTTTATGTGCAAGGAAAAGGCCTATCTATTTAATATAAAATATTTTACTTATGTAACCCATATTCCCCCCCCCCCCAATCGCAGATAGGGTGTATGTAAGGGGATCTATATGCATTACCCAGCATGGTGTTTTACCTGTTAGGCTCACAGGAGGCCTAAGCCTCCGCCACGGAAAGCCTGGGGCACGTATGACACAATAGGAATAACCTCGTAACTGGTGCAGCGCCTCCACCTGCGATGGCTCCCACCAGAGGGGGAGTGGTTCCTCGCAGGAAATATATATATCACTCCACAACGTAGGTAAAACAATCAATGACTTTACTTGCATGCAATATCGTACACATATGCACATATATTAACAGGTGTCCCTCCCTAGAGGAGACACTATACACGGCGTCGCGCAGGACGCTACCTCCACCTCCACTGGATGATCCCACCCAGTGTCCCGTAACCCCACACAGTATTTCCCCCACCCTCAAGTGAGAATGATATGTGTGACTGCGCAGCCACTATGTCCATTGTGAATGTGATAGGACTCGTTGGTGCACTTGTAGATTACCTGCCAGGCACTCCGGTACCCGGGCCTGCCAAGGAACTTCACAGAGGATCCCGACATCGACTGTACACCGGAACTACCATCCGGGGCGATCCCACCCGGATGGCTGATGCAGCAACAGCAAAGGTCTGCGCCCAAACCTCTGCACGGACGCGCAGCTTCTGCTGTGTCCCTATCTGGCTTTAGATAGTAAGTGGCAGGGTCCCTAACACAACTCACACTACTGGATGACTCAGGGCTAGCTGGGGCCTTGGGGGCTGCTGGCCTAGTGCAGGGAGTCACTGACTCCAGCACCCTACCTCCTTCCCCTTGCTTCTCCTTACACCAACTGCCTAACGTACTCCAAGCCCGCCAAATGTATCTCTTTTCTCCTGCAGGCCATCCTCCAGCCCTATTGGCTCCCTGACATCACCTGGGGTGCTGCTGAGGCTCATGGGACTTGTAGTCCCTTCCAAGAGCCTTCCCTGGTAGGCTAGGGTTTCGCGTGCTCCCCTCGCGCTATCCTCGCGCATGCGCAACTCGGCAGGGCCGTCGGGACTCACTGCGCATGCGCGACCTATAGTAAGATGGCGGCACCCTGCTTGGGAGCCGCCGGGGACCGCCGGAGCTCCAAAGCGCTCCCTGCACTGGCCCCCATCTTCCAGACCTGCCGGCGGGTCCATCGAGTGACCCGCGGCAGCGGAAGTAACGAGGTAGGGGTCGCAGGGCAGCAGGTATGAAGAGGGGACCTGGCTACACTTATAAAGGTAATTAATTTACTAAATAAAAGGATGAAATAAAAATCACTCTAATGCATTACCCATTAATGTTTTTCAGCGTGAGTGGTAGTTCATTAATATATATTTACTTCAAAAAATATTTTTTGCTTCCAGTTTCTAATATAAAGTTACTTTTCAATAACCAAATGCTCCTATGGTATTTACACCTTCCCTTGTTGTGAAGAGACTTAATTTCTGGGATGTAAAAGCTTCACACACTGATTGCTCTATAAAATGTAACCAACCCATTATGAATACGTAGATTGAACTTCTTGCTTTTGTTGATGCTGTACTATTTTCAGACTGCATGTCTTTCAAATGTACTGTACTATGCAATACAAAAGTGGAGCAAATTTCTATTAGAAATAGTACACTGTTTTATGGGCAATAACCCAAGATACATCTATAAAAGCATGTATGTTTTAAAAGAATTCCTATTGAGTAACAATGACTTTTATATTTGTTATGGAATTAGGTACGGGAAAAGTTAAATATGAAGTTTTCTAAAGCAACACGGTTCACACAAATAAAGGTAATTCCTGACACCAGCTGCAGCACACTGTAGCTCCTATCAACTTTATGTGAAGTTCTCTTCCCATCCTAGAGAAGAATATTGTCCCATTCCACTGAATGCCAGGTCTTCCAAGGTCGTGGTCATTTTGAAATCTGATGTGAAGTAGATGTTTAATGTTTATGGGGCACTTCTATGTATCAGGACACACAGTTTGTACAGCTCTAGGAAAGACAGATATGTGGACCAGACCCGTCATCAGGTTTCCAAGGCCCAAGACTTAAGCTGTGATTTGGGCACGACAGAGTTGTTGACTGGGGTACGTGGAGAGTTTGGGGTATGATGAGTCAAAGTTGTTGAGCGGGAAAGGGGGGGGATTGCACCTAGCCGCACCCATTCAGTCAGGGGGATCCTGTTGATATATATATATATATATACAGTGTTCGACAAACCTATACATTTGCTCGCCCCGGGCGAGTGGATTTAACCCCCGGGCGAGTAAATATTGGCCCAAGCAGCACACGTTTGGTACTAGGTGGTGAGTAGATTTTTTTGTGTGGCGAGTAGATTTTTTGGTGATTTGTCAACCACTGTGTATATATATATATATATATATATATATATATATATATATATATATATATATATATATATATATATATAACGATAAGAAAGAAAGCGCCCGATCCTAGTGTAATATGAAAATATACATTTAATAACCAGTACTAAATCACCGTAGTGTGAAGAAACGCATTGGGAATGGTAGTGTGAGCTACTGACAGTCTGTTAATATACTCGTTCATACCTTGGCTGCTGCTGGGACATTGCAAACGCTGCTGAGCATTGGCGAATTGATACATCAGCCCATTTTCCTCTACGGGGTCACGTTGCCATTTCCTCCCATCCGGAGTTGCTGTGGTGAGCGGTGAACATCCGGGTTACATCGGGAGAGGTTGTGTTACCTTCTGAGACCCCTGCTGGATGGTGGCTCAGACACACTGGGACTTCACTGAGGAAAAGTTTGGCGTGTGAGCAGAGCAGTGTCTTCCGGCAGTTGGCGAATGAGTATACTCATTACATGCTTAATTTTCACATATGTTTGTGAGTTTAAATTTGTTGGACTTAGTACTGGTTATTAAATGTATATTTTCATATTACACTAGGATCGGGCGCTTTCTTTCTTATCGTTTTGTAGATTCACTGGGAGGTTGTTGGTTCCTTGCAGAGAGCAGCCGGTATCCAGATTAGTGGGCCATCATCTATTTTCCTAATATTTACAGGACTATTTCTTTTATATGGTTTTTTTTTATTTTATCATTTTTATTGATTTTTGTTTGTTTGCAAATTTTTATAAGGATACTTTTGGACATTTGGTCATTAGCTCACACTAATTTAGTTATACATTGATTTTATATTATTGTGTGTATTTGTATTATTTAGATATTGCCGCTGACATCAAATTGGTCACTTATATATATGTATTAAATTCATTTATTTTACATAGCATCTAAGTGTTGGGAGAGACAGTTACCTGAGGGGCGCAGTTTTTTTGTATTGTATGTCTTATTTATATAGCTCCATTAATGTACAGTACATAGCGCTTCACAGTAGTAATACACGTGGTAATCAAATAAATAACAGATAATATAAATAACAGGTCATGGGAATAAGTGCTACAGGCATAAAAGTAACATTAAGGAAGAGGAGTCCCTGCCCCGAGGAGCTTACAGTCTAATTGGTAGATAGGGAGAACGTACAGAGACAGAAGGTGGGAGTTCTGGTAAGTGCGTCTGCAGGGGGCCAAGCTTTATGTATCATATGTCCAGTATTATCCACAGTGCTATGCATATGCTTCTTTAAGCAAGTGTGTCTTAAAGTTGGTCTTAAAGGTGGACAGAGAGGGTACTTGTCGGGTACTGAGGGGAAGGGCATTCCAGAGGTGTGGGGCAGTCAGTGAAAAAGGTTTAAGGCGGGAGAATGAGGAGATGAATGGAGTGTGAGATCCGGGATTTGATCGGAAACCAGGAGAGGGATTTCATGAGGGGAGATGCTGAGACAGATCTAGGAAAGAGCAGAGCGATTCTGGCAGCAGCGTTTAGGATAGATTGTAGGGGAGACAGGTGAGAGGCAGGAAGGCCGGACAGCAGGAGGTTACAGTAATCAAGACGGGAGCGAATGAGGCCCTGAGTCAGAGTTTTAGCAGTCGAGCAACAGTGGAAAGTGCGTATCTTTGTTATATTGCGGAGGAAAAAGTGACAGGTTTTAGATATGTTTTGAATGTGAAGGGCGAATGTGAGAGAGGAGTCGAGTGTGGGCCCTAGGCAGCGGGCTTCGGTTACTGGGTGAATGATCGTAATTCCAACAGTAATGTGGAAGTAGGTAGTAGGGCCAGGTTTGGGAGGAAGTATGAGGAGCTCTGTTTTTGTCATGTTGAGTTTAAGGCAGCGGAGGGCCACCCAGAATGATATAGCAGAGAGACATACAGAAACTTTGGTTTGTACAGCAGGTGTAAGATCGGGTGTTGAAAACTACATTTGTGTGTCGTCAGCATTGAGGTGATATTTAAACCCAAAAGATGTTATTAGGTCACCTAGAGAGAGTGTGTACAGAGAAAAGAGAAGAGGTCCCAGTACAGAGCCCTGGGGTACCCCCTCCACAGAGAGATCAATAGAGGAGGAGGTGTTAGCAGAAGAGACAGTTAAAGTACGATGGGAGAGGTACAGTAGGATGAGATCCAGGATAGAGCTTTGTTCCGAATACCAAGAGTATGGAGAATGTGAAGGAGAAGCGGGTGGTCCACGGTGTCAAATGCTGCAGAGAGGTCGAGTAATATGAGCAGAGTGTAATGACCTCTGTCTTTGGCAGCATGGAGGTCATCAGTTATTTTAGTGAGGGCTGTTTCCGTGGAGTGAGCAGTGCGGAAGCCAGATTGTAGAGGGTCTAGGAGAGAATAGGTGTTTAGAAAATGGAGCAAACGAGAGAATACAAGACGTTCAAGGAGTTTTGAGGCAAAAGGCAGGAGGGAGACAGGTCGATAGTTAGAAAGACAGGTAGGGTCAAGCTTGTTGTTATTGAGTAATGGTATAACTGTTGCATGTTTGAAGGAGGATAGAAAGGTTATAAATATGTACTGTAAATATAGATATAGTTGTATAGATATAGGAAATCACCAGGCATTCACAGGTCTTTATTAATTAAAGTAATAAAGACCTGTGAGTGTCTGGTGATTACCAATATATATAATGGATTGTTAAAGGAGTGTCGCAAATATTACGCACGCACGCACACACACACACACATATATATTTATATATATATATATATATATATATATATATATATATATATATATATATATATATATATATATTACAGATTGTATACAGTATCAAATATTTCCAGGGTGAAAAAAGGGAAGCACCTCAAATACTGTATTATTCACCTTCTAATCCTTTAAGTATTTCTTCAGAAGAAACAGCTACGAGACTAATGAAAATGCTCACATTGCAACACAGAACACTGCGCAGTTTTTGCTTTGTGAAGCATTGTATCATTTTAAATTGTGTTGCATGACTTTTATGCTTGGGGATAAATTATAAATAGTGAAGATATGCAAAACTTTCACACAAAACTGGTCAATATTGGACTTTAGCCACGAGATACTGTATATAAAATGAATGTCTCTCTCTCCTTATTTATACCACCAACACACTTATTGAAATAAAAAATTATATATGTAAAATGATGTGCTATATATATATATATATATATATATATATATATATATATATATATATATATATATATATATATACTGTCATTAAGGTTATGGTGGGTAAAAAAAGTGACAAAAACCCTCCACAATAAAGCATAAAGCAACTGTAAATATTACTGTATGTTCATTTGCATGTCTTAGACAGGTCTGCAACCCTGTCTTTCCCCATTGTCACCCAGCATACAGCGCTTCCACTGCAGCAAGGGATTCTGACATGCAAATGAGCACTCAGTGCCACCTTTTGTCTCAAGCTCGTATTACACAAGCCAATCCTCAAGCCAATGCATGCTGTTTTATACACAGCTTTTGTCACTTTTTTTACCCACCATAACCTTAATGACAGTGGTGATTACCTAGTCTAGTCTCAAACCTGCTTGCTATTAAGACCAGCCTCACACTGATGATACCCATCAAGGTTGAAACATGTATGTATGTAAGTAGGTCTAATGGCTTTGCATCTCATCCCAGCCTCTGTTTAAAAGCTGTGTTTAAAACAGCATGCATTGGCTTGAGGATTGGCTTGTGTAATACGAGCTTGAGACAAAAGGTGGCACTGAGTGCTCATTTGCATGTCATTTCCCAGAATCCCTTGCTGCAGTGGAAGCGCTGTATGCTGGGTGACAATGGGGAAAGACAGGGTTGCAGACCTGTCTAAGACATGCAAATGAACATACAGTAATATTTACAGTTGCTATATATATATATATATATATATATATATATATTGTGATAAAAAATCACTGGCACTCCAATAGAAATTCAATAATGAATAGGTGCATGTCCCATATAAATAATAAAAGTATACATTACCGCATAGCAGCAAAAAGGGAGACAGCACTCAGGTGAATGAAAATAAATGTATTAAATACAGCACATAACTCCAACGTTTCGATCCCACAGGGGGATCTTCCTCAGGGTGGTGCAACAGACACAGGACAGTGAGTGACTTATATACCCCAACACCCAAGTGACATAAACATCTCCACATCATCAGAAAGCATCATCATCGGGCGACAAAACAGCTGTGCATAATACAATCTAATTAGATCATGCTCCAACTCCATGTCTGTACTCCTATTGGGGAATCCAAGTCACATGATCAAACCCAAGCTGTCAGTGTCATTGCATGTAAACAAACTGATGCTGCATCAGCAGGCCCGGTTTTCAAGGCAACAACATGTGTGCTCAACTCTTTAAAGGCAGCAGACACCGGTGGTTGTCATGTGTACTGCACGTGTATAGATACACCACTGCAAATGTGTATGTGCTGTAGCAGTGATGAATTTACTTCTAAACAGCACCTAAGAATAACAGATACTGGCATGCGTATATCAGTAGAATCCTATGACAGATGGAACCCGCTGTAATCCCAGTCGGGTAACCCATAATAAACCTGTCGGCGTCACATGCTGCATGGATATACATAGGTTGCTAGTTAACCCCTAGTATACCAGTACTGCTAAAGACACAAAGTGCGATCAAATAAAGGAACATACTGTCTGTAGAACTACATAAATATACAATGTACGGACCTGCAAAAATGTGGAATAAAGAACACTCAATACACAGTGAGGGTAAAGTGAAGAGAACCGGGAGGGGAAAATAAAATCAATGGAAGAAGCTGAACGACAAGAATATACAAGCTGTAGTAAAATATACTGTATAATAAATGCCTTTTACATAATCATTTTGAACTACGCTGATCCATGTATACATACAGTTGATGTTGAACAGTAATAATTACAAAAAATTACAAAAAACAACCCAAGTTCATGTCCTCATTCAGGCCTTTGGGGGCCATAGAATCCAGTCTGTGAATCATCCTCGCCTCAAGCTGGAGCAAAAGCCTGTGTCTATTTCCTCCCCTGGTTGGAGTATGGGCTTGTACAACGGGCATACAACGAAAGGTGGCTAAGCTGTGCTGTTTAAGCTTAAAGTGCCTTGCCACTGGTAACAGCTTAAGATCATCAGAATTGGTGGGGTCAGCAAGGGCCTTGCGTATTGTGGAACGATGCATTGCTATTCGTTCCTTAAGCATACGCGATGTCTTGCCCACGTAAAGAAGCCCACAGGGGCATTTGATAATGTAGACTACAAATTTTGAGTCACAATTGAGAAAATCCACAATTTTAATTGGATAACCTTTATGCGGATGCATAAAAGTGTTGCCCAGCATTAAATACTGGCAATTTACACAACCTCTACACTTGTGCACCCCCGGAGCTTTTGTTAGCCAGGTCGTTTTCGCTGCATATTTATCCACTGGGTCCGCCTTTATGAGGTAATCCCCCACATTCCGACCCCGCCGATATATACTAGGGGTTAACTAGCAACCTATGTATATCCATGCAGCATGTGACGCCGACAGGTTTATTATGGGTTACCCGACTGGGATTACAGCGGGTTCCATCTGTCATAGGATTCTACTGATATACGCATGCCAGTATCTGTTATTCTTAGGTGCTGTTTAGAAGTAAATTCATCACTGCTACAGCACATACACATTTGCAGTGGTGTATCTATACACGTGCAGTACACATGACAACCACCGGTGTCTGCTGCCTTTAAAGAGTTGAGCACACATGTTGTTGCCTTGAAAACCGGGCCTGCTGATGCAGCATCAGTTTGTTTACATGCAATGACACTGACAGCTTGGGTTTGATCATGTGACTTGGATTCCCCAATAGGAGTACAGACATGGAGTTGGAGCATGATCTAATTAGATTGTATTATGCACAGCTGTTTTGTCGCCCGATGATGATGCTTTCTGATGATGTGGAGATGTTTATGTCACTTGGGTGTTGGGGTATATAAGTCACTCACTGTCCTGTGTCTGTTGCACCACCCTGAGGAAGATCCCCCTGTGGGATCGAAACGTTGGAGTTATGTGCTGTATTTAATACATTTATTTTCATTCACCTGAGTGCTGTCTCCCTTTTTGCTGCTATGCGGTAATGTATACTTTTATATATATATATATATATATATATATATTTATATATATATATATATATATATACAGTGTTCGACAAACCTATACATTTGCTCGCCCCGGGCGAGTGGATTTAACATCGTGGCGAGCTCCTATTGGCCCAAGCAGCACACGTTTGGTACTAGGTGGCGAGTAGATTTTTTTGTGTGGCGAGTAGATTTTTTGGTGATTTGTCGACCTCTGTATGTATGTATATATATATATATATGTGCAAAAATATTATAAAATATGCATACAGTATCATTGTTAATTAAATATTTCTTAGAGAAGGTTGCTGATTTAGTCAAATGTATTACCGAAAGTGCAATAAAAAAGTATTAAATAATGGTATTGACATTCACATGCAGTGTGCAAATGCTCATCTGTGTTAGTTCTGAAAGGTATTAAAAGAAGATGCAGTACTGTAAGTAGAACATAGAGGGAATGTGGAGAGAATGTGCCACTCTATGGATGAAAGCTTTAGATATGGGTGAAAGAAACGTAAGGAATTATTCAGTATACCGCAAAACAGCCGAGCAGGGTATTATTGCACAATATCTCTTATTGTATTCAATGAGCTCTCTGTGAGTCTACTTACTGTAACATAACCTAAGTTAACATTGAGTTAAAATGTAATATGATTGTATTTTTTTCTCTGTTATAACTCCAGAATACATCAAACAGCCCGAGAAGTGAACCCTTGACCTAGGGTACTGTATGGGCAAGACTTCAGATGAAGGTAAACTTGCATACCACTACAGGTATGCAACATTCAGTAGTGCCAATAGCCTCATGGCTTAGCTTTGTTTAGTAAATATGGCCCTTAGCGGTAAATTCAATATACTCCAAAGTGGCTATTTGGGAATTTTCATCTGAAAAAATTTGTTCAGAACAGCTTCTTAACCAAATATAGGATTAAGCCCTTAGGCCTAGAGTCATGAAATGCTGTCAGGCAAAAAATGTTGTATAGAAGCCAAAAAAGCGTTATTTTTATGGTGCAATTCATCAATGTTATACTGCAAACATAACGCATTTTTAACCACATCAGATAAATATCGGGACCAGCACTAAAATACTTACTTCAAATGTATTAATTTTGGTGTCAATTCAAGCCCCGATATTTATCAGAAGATAGCTAATGCCCCAAAATATCACATATATATATATATATATATATATATATATATATATATATATATATATATATATATATATATATATATATATGTATGTGTGTATGTATATACGCACACGCACACACACACACACACACATACAAGATAAGTTACACCAAAATGAAATAGGTGATAAAACATAAACTATTACACATTTAACTACACATTAACCCCTTAATAGCCCAGGTGGTCAGCTAGTCATGGGTTTGCATGACAAGCTGACCACTAAGGGCTATAAAGGGGTTAATACTTAACTAAAACTACACTACCTACCCCTACTAACTCCTAAGACAAACAAGAGGTTAACTCTAAAACCTTCCCCCCTATGGGTTCAAACAACCAACAGCCATCCCCCATACCCCCACTCCAACCTAAATCAAACATCACCCCCCTGTAGCGTAATGGCCAATAGAAGTACAAAAAAATATCAAACATACAAAATACATTTATTTACATTAATAAAAGAATATACTGTACACACAAAAACATTGTTTTATTCTCACTGTGGCTACCTAGGCCCTCTCAACAGGAGCCTAGTTGGCTACATTGGCAGTGAATGGCAAACTGTAATAACATTTTCACACAACCCATTTATGAAGGCCCTCTTAGTTTTCAAGGCCAATGCCCAACCATAAGCCATAAAAATGAATACAAGGCCACAAACCCCCACCCCCCCCCCCAAAAAAAAAAACAATCCATGCCAAATGGCCTATTTCTAATACAAAAGCCTGATGGCCACAAAGCCCTGGTTCCTCTGTTGATTGAAGATTATTCCCAAGTACTTATTTCTTCTTTTAACTCTTCTTCAGTCTTTTTTCTTCAATCTTCAGCCACCGGATGGGGCCACGAGTGACTTCCGGTCTTTTGTGAGGGCCCTGGCCTTTTATAGTGCCTAGGGCTGTCGCAGAAGACGAGCAACCAATCATATTGTTTGCTGTATCATGTGCCTCTCTCCATTAGATTTTACCAACTAATCAAGAGGCCACGCCCAGTGGCTGAATATTCAAGAAAGAAGAAGACTGAAAAGAAGAAAGAAATACTTCAGAAAAATCTTCAATCATCAGAGGATCCAGGCCAGGGCTTTGTGGAAAATTGGGGTTTCGGATTATAAACACAACGATAAGTGGTCTTAGTGCCATGATCTCAGGGACGTTTTTGCCATCTCAGACCTGGTTTGATTTTTTTGAGTCTAGTTGAGTATAAGAGAAAAAACAATGATGCATAAAATCCCAGAAATTGGTACTAACCATAACACTATGTGGCTCATGTAACTCTGCCTAGTTCTTATTTATTATTGCACTTCCCAAACCACATGGTGACTGGAACAAACAACAACTTTACTTTGCACTTGTGCTTTCTGTGCTAGATAGCTGGACTGGAGTGAGTGGGGGGCTGCTAGACCAGGCTTGGTAATTATGCCAATGCTGACGGGTATGGTCAATGCTCCACGAGTTAGGCCTGTTTATTTTATTTAATGTGTCTTAAAGGCACAGCACCTTTGTTTTTGATGAACATCCTCTAATTTTCACATTCTTGAATTTGTGTCTTCTAGCCCCAGAAGCCCTAGATATTGGACAAACATCCGTGACAAAGGACCACCTTATCACACATGTTACTTGTTAACATCTGATCTTGGAACAATATTGCAATTTTTTATTAGCCACTTCATATTAGGGACATATCTCAATGTCAATACTGCCGATTCCATTCTGTATGATATCGGAGTGATATCTGCATGCAAATTAGTCACAGTTTAGCACAATAAACATAATAATGTAATTAAATCCCATATTAAACCAGAACTAATATTACATGTTCCTGCTTGTAAAGAATGTTCAATATATTAATTTTGTTTAATTTACTTCAGTAAATATTATCAAAGGGGTCAAGTTTAAAGCGGAAAGAGACTTTTCTACAATTGTAAATGTATATTTTTGTATGCATCATATATAAACTCTAAGCTTGCCTTGGCCAGAACTTGTGGTTGCAAAAACTTCTAAAGTATATGCAACAATTATATTTAATTTACAGTATATAATACATATAATGTGTCCGTGCTTTATATTTGATTTATGTTAAAATGCCATATTTCATTATTGTATAGAAAAAATAAAGTTGGTACTTTTCTATTTATAAAAGTTAATAGTTTACACTTGCTAAAATAAGATGCATTTTTCATGATTTACATGCATTGGTTGCAAATTGTATACTGTGTGAAGAACAAAAGTCGTTATCCTCATAGAAGTATTTGTCTTCGTAGGATGAACCCAACCCAAAATCCTTCACATACTAATACAATTCATACCGTGTTTAAAGGTAGAAAAAAATCATATGCCTCAAAACACGAGGAGATATCTGCCCAAGGCTAATCTCTTAACTACCGATGGCACAGTGAGCATTAACCCTTCCTGTGACTTGCCCTTAGGCTGCCCTCATGACATAAGTAGAAAAAATAGGGTGCTCAACCCAGATGAAATCCATCCAACTCGGTGGACTACAAATGAAAACCCTGGAGATACCAGTGGGAGTGCGTGGGTACAATATAGACTTTTGTAAGCATAATGACAGTTGTCCAACTTAACCATGACAGTCTAAACCCATAAAGAAACCCACTCACGTCATCTCCAGGGGTGTAGAACAGGCGTGCCAGCCATGAAGGAATCCACAGTCCAGGTGAAGGCAAAAGAAAGACGAATGGCGCACAGCCAGGGAGCCAGGTGTAGGATAAAACTGCTATTCTTTATACGTGCATGCAGGAGGACAGGCAACCCCCTTGGGGAACAAACAGGAACCTCCTACGCGTTTCGGACCTGAGGGTCCTTATAAAGGACCCCCAGGTCCGAAACGCGTAGGAGGTTCCTGTTTGTTCCCCAAGGGGGTTGCCTGTCCTCCTGCATGCACGAATAAAGAATAGCAGTTTTATCCTACACCTGGCTCCCTGGCTGTGCGCCATTCGTCTTTCTTTTGCCCTCATGACATAACCTGAATATCAAAAAGACCAGCATGCGGGGGCCCTTAGCACGTTAAGGGTACATCATAACGTTTGCTCACTTTCCATGGGGAGAGTGAGTTCAGCGCTCCGCTTCTGTTCATGTCATCTGGAGTGTTCACACAACAATGTGATTGCTACCACAAGCAATCATCACAATTCCATATTCAGGCAACAAAAGGGTTAAGGATGACTGTGGGGGATTTTTGGCATAAGCTTCAGAAGAAGTAAAAATCATTATTAATTAAGAGATTTAAATAAAAAAAAGCATATTGAACACTTTAACGGAGCATCCCGCTTCAAAATGCACTTAAAGCTAATTTAATATTATGATGTCCCCTAGACTCATGAGCATAACCTTTATTTTCTCATTTACAAATATTCTTGAAGATCCTCGAGTTTAACATATTGTTATTTCTTCGGGGGTAATATTGTCTTCTACAGAAATCCCTGGCATTAATTTTCCGGCCTCAGCCCTATTCTCCTCAATCTCTTACAAATAAAAGTATGTGACAATACTAAAAAGAGAAATAAAAAGATTGGAACTATTTTGTGTTTAATGGCAAATTCTATTTATAGATATAGGGAAAGTGATGGGTGCCTCTGCCTGAGCTGTTAGGATCACCAGTTGATTTTTGGTGGGATACTGGATGTGTTTGTGGCACACGTGGCAGTATGAATACAAGATACACTGACAATTTTCTTATCATCTGGGATGGACGTGAGAGCAAATTAGAGACCTTTGTAACACAATTAAATACCAATGATTTCAATCTTATACTAACATATGAAGTGAGTCACACAGCTGTTCCTCTTATAGGAAGCCCAGGAGCTGCCAGCAGTTTGTTATTAGGTTTGAGCCATCATGTGCCACTATTAATTAGGGGTATTCGTAAAGGGGCAGTTTCTGCGAATAAGGAGGAAGGGCTCCCTGGATAAGTCATTTCAGAATAGATCCAGGGAGTTTTCAGAGTGATTTATTCAAAGAGGCTATTTTATGAAAAGTATTGAGGAGGGTTATAATAAAGCTAAAAGTTATAAAAAGAGAGATCTACAGTTCATAGAATCTGTTAAAACAAGAGACGACAAGTTAAGACTCATAAGCATTTATGGTACTCGTTTAAGCAAGTTAAGAGAAATTTGGGGTAAATATTGGAATATTCTCTTACACGACCCACAATTCAACACCACAAGAAGGTCACGCAACGTAAAAGATTAGAAGTCTTTTCCCTCCAAGTGTAAGGGTAAATCTAAAATGTGACTAACATTAACAACTAAAGGCAATTTTCAAAGTGGAAGCTGTAAAGCTTGTATCTATTTGTTTTATGTATCAATTTATTTTATGTAAAAACAAGAAACATTTTGTGATGCTAACAACAATATAACATTCAATCTTTCACCACCCTGCAACAGTAAGGGAGTATTTTACTTGTTACAATGTACTGTAAGTGTCCTAAAATCTACATAGGAAAGACAAAAAAGGAATTAAGAATAATAATTTTAAAACACTATAGAGATATTTATAACAATCAAAAAAGTAGTGTATCAAAACATTTTAATGGTAATAATAATAATAATAATAATAATAATAATAATAATGTTGAATCATTGAAATGTGTTGGTTTGGAAGTGCTTAATCCGGACTTTATGGATGGGGATTGGGATAAAGTCTTTCTCCAAAATAAATCAAGATAGATATCAAATTTAGATTCTATGGGCACTAATGGACTTCATGAGGAACTAACATTTTCCATCTTTCTCTAAAAAGTGAATGCCATTCTACTGTACAGTATCTCCAGTTGTGGTAATTGGTTTTATTATTATTGTTATGTCAAATATGTTGTGTGATTTCGCCATTACTTCTGGCTTTTGGAACTATAAAATGTAAACAGGAGTGGCCTGGAAGAAGCACTTGGTTTGATCTTCTAAATTCCCTGATGGGTTCACCAACCTACTGTATATTATAAAACATATCCTAATTGTGAATTTATTTAACGCTATACTTAAAGTGATCCTTTCTGGGGATCCGTGAACCAGTCCAAATCCATTGCCAAGAATTTCGGGGATTGTTTTGACCAAATCTGAGCCCCCACCAAAATCCATTTTGTGGATTAGGTACTAAAAATCAGAGCAGATTAATCTAAATCTGCTACTATACATGTGAAAAATAAGTGCAATATAGCGCTCGCGTGACAACCTAAATAAGTAAAACAATATGTGACAATAATAAATAAAACCTGTGTATTCGAGTCCGAAAATAGTCCTTTAAGCTGGCCAAAAAGTTGCTCTGGTTATCTCACAACCAGTAATGGATATGAGAGTGGTAAACCTCTTGTGGCGCTGAGGATAGAAGTAGCCTGTAAAGTTCAAATGGACTGTTGAGATTGTCCCATTTCCTGAATTAATTACCTCAAGAGAAGGGAGACAAAAAATGTGGAGAAACACTACAATAGTGCATTAACCAAGAAACATCAACATTTAAATGTATAGACTGAGCAATTTAATAATCCAAGTTGGAAAGATAAAAATGTGTACACCTGTACATCAAATAGTAATAGTAACTATTTGATGTACAGGTACACACATATTTATCTTTCCAACTTGGATTATTAAATTGCTCAGTCTATACATTTAATGTTGATGTTTCTTGGTTAATGCACTATTGTAGTGTTTCTCCACATTTTTTGTCTCCCTTCTCTTGAGGTAATTAATTCAGAAAACGGGACAATCTCAACAGTCCATTTGAACTTTAGAGGCTACTTCTATCCTCAGCGCCACAAGAGGTTTACCACTCTCTTAAATCTGTTACTGTATACAATCCGGGTGGATTTAAAAAACAATTGCACTCTCTCTCTCTCTTCCCCTCTTAGATTTAATCTGAGTGGGTATTTCGACAGTACAATTCGACCACAGATTATTAATTTGTTATGTGGATTGTCGGTGATAGAAAAAAAAGTCTGAAAAAGACTGATTGGCCTTTTTGAGACTATGCACAGAAATCTAAGGATCAAAGGAACTGTCAAATCCGAGGTGGATCCCAATCTGCCAAAATAAATTGCCGATCTGTATTCCTTTCCACCTAGCGTGCGCTAAGCCTTAATATCCAAGATTCAGAATATTGTTGTAACTATAGGCATATTTCTCTAATTAATTCGGACATAAAAATATTCTCAAAGATCCTAGTGAACAGAATTAATAAGTTTCTATCCTCCCTTATCCATAACGACCAAGTTGGGTTTGTGCCTGGCAGGCAAGCAGCTGATCATATAAGAATAAATGTTGATTTAATAGCCCTGGCAAAAAAAGATAATTTTCCATTGGTGTTGTTAGGCCTGGATACCAAAAAGGCTCTTGACCGAATCAACTGGTTTTATATACAAGGAATCTTGTCAGCCTTTGACTTCGGAGGCTCTTTCTTAAAAACAGTCCTCTCACTCCACTGAAACAACCCTCACTAAAATAACGAATGACCTACATGCTGCCAAAGACAAAGGTCAATACACTCTGCTCATATTACTCGACCTCTCTGCAGCATTTGATACTGTGGACCTCGCTCTTCTCTTTCACATTCTCCATACTCTTGGTATCCATAACAATGCTCTATCCTGGATATCCTCTTGCCACTCCCATCGTACTTTCAGTGTCTCTTTTGCCAACACCTCCTCCTCTATCGATCTTTTTTTGGGAGTATCCCAGGGCTTTGTCCTGGGACCTCTTCTCTTTTCTCTTTACACACTCTCTCTAGGTGACCTAATCACATCTCTTGGGTTTAAAGATCACCTCTATGCTGATGACACACCAATTTACTTTTCAATCCCTAACCTTACACCTGCTGTACAAACCAAAGTTTCTGAATGTCTCTCTGCGATATCATCCTGGATGGCCCTCCGCCAACTTAAACTTAACATGTCAAAAACGGAGCTCCTCATATTTCCTTCTAAAACTGGCCCTACAACCTCCTGCTACATTACTGTTGGAACCACTATCATACACCAAGTAGCACAAGCACGCTGCCTAGGTCTCACACTCTACTCCTCTCTCACATTCTCCCCAAACATTCAAAAGGTTGCTAAAACAGGTTATTTTTTCTTCCGCAATATTACAAAGATACGCCCTTTTCTCTGTTGCTCTACTACTGAAACTCTGACACAGGCTCTCATTCTCTCCCATCTCAACTACTGTAACCTCCTGCTGTCCGGCCTTCCTGCCTCTCACCTATCTCCCCTACAATGTATTCTAAACGCTGCTGCCAGAATCACTTTACTCTCTCCTAAATCTGTCTCAGCGTCTCATCTGCTGAAATCCCTCTCCTGGCTTCCTATCAAATCCCGTATCACACACTCAATTCTCCTCCTCACTTTTAAAGCTTTACACTCTTCTGCCCCTCCTTACATCTCTGCCCTAATTTCTTGCTATATACCATCCCGACTCTTGCATTCTGCTTAAGGATGTCTTCTCTCTACCCCTTTGGTGTCCAGAGCCCTCTCCCGCCTTAAACCATTCTCACTAACTGCCCCTCACCTCTGGAATGTCCTTCCCTTCAATATCCGACTAGCACCCTCTCTATCCACATTTAAGACCCATCTTAAAACCCACCTTCTTATCGAAGCATATGAGTAGCTCTGTGGCTGATACTTTACACATCATAGATCGACCGTGGCTCCTTGCAGACGTATTTACCAGAACACTTTCCTACTGTCCTACTATCGTACTTACCAATTAGATTGTGAGCCCTTTGGGCAGGGACTCCATTTCCTAAGTGTCACTTTTATGTGTGAAGCACTTCTTCTTATTATGTGGTATTTGTATTATTTGTTATTTATATGATTGTCGTGTGTATTACTGCTGTGAAGCACTATATAAATAAAGATATACTGTACATTCATGCATACATACATACATAGATACATACATACATACATACACACACAATGGCCAGGTTAGTTAGCCAAGGATTTTTATCAGGCCTAATCCCGATTAAACGCGGCACACAACAGGGGTGTTTTCTGTCTCTTCTCCTGCTTGCCCTATGCTTGTAGACACTGCCAGCACACATTAGGGATACCGTTAACATTCCTGGTATCCAGGTTGGGAATTGTGTCTTTAAACTAGCCCTTTTTGTGAACGATCTCATACTGTCCTTGTCCTGCTCACTGACTTCTCTGCCTAACCTCAACAATGAACTTTCACGCTTGGTTTCAAGATAACTGCAAATCAGAAGCTTTGTATCAATCCGAAAAGAGAAGTGGTCAAGTTGCTAGAGTTAAACTTTGACTTTCAATGGTAGCCCAAGGCCAGCAAGTATCTAGAGGTCTTCCTTATAACAGAATATAGCACTCTTTAACAAGCTATTTACCCTACCCTGTTGAGACGATCTATGGATCTGAACGAACTTCAACATTTCCTGGATAGGAAGAATCCAGTCGGTAATGAATCTACTGCCACACTTACTTTATCTATTTCAAACTTTTTCCATTCCAATTAACAACACAAACATCCTAAACCTTTAATCGCTGATTACCACTTTTGTATGGGAAAACAAAAGGCCAAGAATCTGCAGATAAATCCTCACCCTCCCCACAAGAGTTGGTTGTCTCACCCTCCCCTCCATCTCCTACTACAAGGTGGCTCAGGCAAGCCAATTAATTGGTGGTTTAGCACTCAATGCGCAACCGAAGTAAGTGGGTTGCTCTTCAGGGCTCTGTAATCAATCCTATTAGGTTGGATATGCTTTTATGGCTCACTAACTCTTCTCTAATTCCAAAGCAGGGTTTAATACCCACAGATTTAAATACAAACCTCCGTCTAGAAAGTAATGACCCCATTTTTGGATAACTCAGACTTCAAGTCAGGCTTATCGAAGGGCACCTTCCTGCACTGGGTTAAGGCTAATATCACAAGGTTAAGGGATGAGTTCAAATCTGTGGTCTAGGCAATTTATTCCTTCTCTAAAGATAAAGGTTCATAAGGCAGTGGGAGACAGACTTGGGTGAGGAGCTGGAAGGGGATGACTGGTGGGATATATTTGAGGTGGTGGCTACCAACTCCATCTGTACAACATAAAAGAGAAAGCAAGAAGGTCATGTTGAGGCAGTATAAGACCCCCCTAGTGCTATCCTTGTATTTTTCTGGTTACTGATCCTTATGCCCCAAAGACTGCATACAGGGGCTTCTTTCATCCACGTGTGGTGGACCTGTCCCTTGATAGTCTGCCCTTGGAAAAAGATTTGGACCTGGGCACAAAGGATACTAAACATAGACCTCACATTTGATCCCTGGCTATTCCTCCTTAGTCCCCTCAAAGGCAGAAGAAGCTGCTTAGATCCAAGCTGCTGTTGGACATCTTTTTTTTAGAAAGGAAAGGTATACAGGAATATACCAAATAAGTAAACTGATTGCCAATTTTTGGAGTCAGGAAGGCATTTATTTTCCCTTTATGAGATATCATGGATGATATTTTACTGTTTTTTTTTGTTAGCCTTCCTCTGGATCAATATACTGTAAGTACGGATATATGATAAAGTATCTGTCATCTAATTATAGCATAGGTTGAACTTGATGGATGTATGTTTTTTCAACCTCATCTACTATGGAACCCACATCGCCATGGTGACCAGGCGTGAACTTGCAACACTGTTGATGCAGAGCAAGAACTCACCCATCTCCTCTATAAGCCTTATAATGATTTATATTCCAGATTGAGAAGTTAACGAGTCTCCTGAAGGACTCGTGCTATAAATTCCAGCTCACCTATATGGGTATCCCTGGACTGGACCCAACCACTGTGTTTCTCTGAGTTCTTACCTATCAGCCCTCCCCTCTGGGCCCTGGAATAGGTCCCACATTGGAGCCCTGGAACAGGTTCCACAAATCCAGACCCCTGAGCTCTTTTCCATGGCAATATAACTCAAGGGGGTTGTGATCCACCATAGGTACACCCCGAGTCTCCTACAGCTATTGGTTGCCCCCGCCCTTAAAGGATTGTTGCTCCAACGAATGTCAGTTTATAAAGAACAACCTATGTTTATTTATAAAAGGTTCTATACATTTATTCATTGAGCGTTACCTCTCGTTTTTAAGTATTCCCTGGGCACATAATTATGATGAAAATACATGGTTATATTAAATGAACAGAGGTTATAAATTCAATTTAGAGACATTTCAACGACAGTTAGAGATAATAAATATGGGCATATGTAATAGTTACAGACAAGATTCAAATCTTCAGCCGAAGTCTTTAAATTACTTACAAATACTGGAGGTGGCTTTGATAGTATTTCGTAAGTTGTTCTAGGCATGAGGTGCATGGTAAGAGAAGGAGGGGCGACAGAATTTCTTGTCGAAAAATCTTTTGGCGCCAGATCTAATGTGATAAGAGCTGCGTGTAGTAGGATCATGTAGCATGTTCAGATAGGCGTTTAGCATGCTCAGAATGTATTTGTAGGCAACACAGGAAAACAGTACTTTGCGTCCGGACTCAAGGGATAGTCAATCTAGTTCTTTGAGCATTTCACAGTGATGTGTGTTGTAGTTACATTGTAGTAGAAAGGGCATATTGAGTTCTAGAGGGTGTCTAGTTTGCTACGGTGAATTTGGGGTATGTCGCCATAGTCTATAATTGGCATTAGCATCTGCTGTGCAGTGCACTTTCTGATCAGTGGTCTTCGGGAGGAGTTGTTCCTACTGTATAAAGTATACAACAAGCGACAGAGAAGCCCAATGCTACATCCAATATGACAAAAATACACAGTAAATACTTATATATTCTCTTGAAAAAGTGTAATTTAGTTTAACCCTTTGGCCAAAGCAATCCTAATAGAGGTATATTAGTATTTTATCTGGTTGTGTTAGGATTTACCAATGTTAGGGACCTATGAACTGGATCTGCCTTGACGTGGCTCACAAGCTTACAATGCTTTGGCCAAAGGGTTAAACTAAATTACCCTTTTTCAAGAGAATAAGTAAGTATTTTTGTATTTTTGTCATATTGGATGTAGCATTGGGCTTCTCTTTCGTTTGTTGTATACATATGCCACGCCCAATAGCTCTCCTTTTTGACACTTATATACATATATATTTTGTAGGGGCCCAGGGGTTCCCAAAAAGAGCTTGCTGGGGTTTTGTGTGTTTTGTTAACCTATTTTCAGCTGTCTCGGCTGTTGGAGATTAGTGGCTCCTCCTTCCTAGGTTTTAAGCCCGCCCCTCCCCACTTCCCAAGTTAGTAGGTCCTTTCATTCTACTGGATATAGATCCAATGTGGTCTTTCTCCCTCCTAATAGAGCTAAATGGGAATTGTAATCCTAATAGTGGTATATTAGTATTTTATCTGGTAGTGTTACTGTAGAACTTGCGAAGTGGGTCTGCCTTGACGTGGCTCGCAAGCATACAATGCTTTGGCCAAAGGGCTAAACTAAATGACCATTTTTCAAGAGAATATATAAGTATTTTAGTGTGTATTTTTGTCATATTGGATGTAGCATTGGGTTTCTCTGTCATTTCTTGTATACATATGCCACACTCAATAGCTCTCCTTTTTGACACTTATATAAAAAATATATTTTGTGGGGGCTCAGGTGTTCCCAAAAAGAGATTTCTGGGGTTCTGTGTGTTTTGTTTACTGTATAAAGTATACCAAGTTTGGGATATGTATGTAACGGGTGTTCCCTCTGGTCTGACCCCCCCAATCTCACATTGGCCCCTGTGGTCTATCCAGCCTCCATTCCAAGTTCGTGTCTGGTGGTGCACCTGTAGGCAACAGGACTCCTGAGTCTCCCGCATGATGGTATAGGGGATGTCAAGCCAGACAGGCAGCTGAGGTAGTGTGTGCGAGTCCTACCTACATCACGTGCAGCGCCTCCACCTCATCAGTATCTATGCGTCCGCAGGTAGAGGGTCCTGATGAGGAACTCCTTCTCGGTGGTGAGGGCCCCTGGAGAGTAATTGCAGACTCACACCACGGGGTTCTCGTTGAACAAGTCATCTTTATTGTGCGTGGTGATAAGGGCCAGCAGCCCCTCACAGTCATTGCTTTAGCCGCACATTTCTTCGTGATCCCCTTTAAAAGGTACGCCCTCCCAATGGAGTGGGATCCCCTCTCCCCGCAGGGAGATCACCCCTGTGCCAGGTCCCTGGACACAGTTGACCTTCTCTGGTTAGATATAGAACGGGGCCACTAGTTATTGCACTAGTTGGCATCTATAGAACTTGTTGCTTCACCTTGACCTTGCAGCATCAACCTACAGCAACACACACACTATCTTTAGGCAGTGCAGTGCCTTATATACCTAAGGAGGCAGGCACATCTCTGATGTCACTAATCATGGACTCAGAGCAGGTAGCCACTCCCATCCATACGGCACCTCACCAGGGTGTGAGGGCAAACCTCCATGATTACTGCTGGCATTCCTGTAACTTACCAGGTTTTGCTGCCAGCAGGAGAGATGCATGGCAATATGTAATTCTGTATATGCATGTATATGTACTACAATTGTATGTGCCTCCCCTCTCTTCTGTATCGCCACTCCATTTTTTTTGTGTTCAAATCCCATGAAACCCTCAATAAAATGTAAGTTAGAAAAAAAAAAAACATAGGATGAAAATACTATCAATAGTCTCAAAATATTCTTACTGCTTAGGCTGATAGAAATGATTTGACTTCGGACACCAAATTGCAAGTATTTTCTGAACAATGCAGTATTATGATAGAGATTTATTAAAGGGTGGACTGGTATGGGAAGGAGCTCCAATGTTGTGTAGAAGATGCCACAATGTTGTATTTAGTAAGCCATTTCTGGAACTCTGACCGTGTCTTGTGTAAATGCATTTACATAGATAGAAGACATTGGGCCTCATGCAGTAAGCGTTGATAAGGGAAATATGGCCATGTTATAGCCAAAATTGGGTTTGAGATTCAGTAAGCGCCGATAAGTGCTTCATATCGCCAGGTTTCGGAGCCGATAATTTGGTTATGGCCAGTCGCCTGCCGATAAGCCTGTTTTCGACACTGATCGCCACTTTTTTAAATCGGCTGGATTCAACAAAAAAAAAACAGCTTATCGGGGCTGATCAGCACTACGAAATTGAGATGTTATGGCCGATTTCTCCCGCCAACTAAAGTTGGCAGTTTGGACGGGAGAACGATCGCTAAGGCTGCCGGAACGGCACTTAGAAAAAAAACATCTTCTGTACATCAATGGAAGTCAATGGAGCGGGGACGTATAACAGTATAGTACTGTTTACGTTTCATTGCTCACAATACAAGGGGGATTTGCATTACAGTGTGGGGGCATTCCCTGCATTGTGTCACAGCTGATGTGTCTTATTTGCATAACATTCGACTTTTACATGTTTTCAGCATTTGCGGGTCACATTACTCATCATGTGATGATGTGGCAAGGGAAAATACTATACTACACTCTTAAAGGAGAACCTCACATCATATCACACATTTTACTCAACTCAGCGACAATTATTTACATGATGTCACACATGTCACACATGTCACTCATACACAGTATATTCATCTTCCTTTACATTACACAATGCTTGTAATGTGACACGCATCTTTAAACGTTCATGTACATCTGTCTTCTCATGTTTACATATACTTTTGGGTCCTCCCTATTTTCATGACGTCACTTATTGGACGCTCAATCACATTGCATGTTTACATTGTAACCGTTGCATTACAAGCACTTCAACCTAACTTATACACACATGTACAGTAATTCATCATTGGGACACCTTGTAAACTCATTCTATACCAACTATCCTCCTTACACAAATGCATGCATATGCACACGACTATTCATTGTTGCCAACATGTCACAATAACATGGATAATTACACATGTTACACAAAACTTTTCCCACGTCAATCTCAGCCTTTTTGTCTCATTACATGACTGACTCTTGCGTTCACAAGTGTTACATGCATTGCACATGCAACTATTTATTTGCAAGCAATCTTTGTACAAAGCTTCACGTCACATCATTGCCAAATATCATCATTCCCTGCAGAATACACACAACAAATACTTAGAACAACAAGTGCACACAGCTTGCCACAGAAGTACTTTATTATGTTAATGTAACACCTTGCATTTTACTATGTCACCTGACATCATCACATACCTATTTAAAGGACGCACATTACCTGCTCATTCACAGCTACTCATTTCAAAATGTTGCGAATGTTTAGGAGACGCAGGAACATTCTTTTCTATGACATGCTTGATGATGAAGACAATCATATAGGGCAAGGGAGGGACACACCGAGGGACAGTGACAGTGACGCGGATACGACAGGGACAGGGAGAGGGACAGGCCGAGGGACAGGTAGAGGGACAGGAGATCAGAGGAGAAGACAGAGGAGACAACTTGTGCCTCGTCCGCGTCTGTACAGGGAGAGAACCCTGTTAGATGGGATGAGTGAGGAGGAGATTGTAAGTCGCTATCGTTTGAGTTCAGCAGCAATCTTAGCTCTTTATGAGGAGATAAGGGGGGATTTAGATTTTTTCACAGCCAGAGGTCGTGCAGTCCCTGGGCTTGTTAAAATGCTGTGCTCATTACATTATCTTGCTTCCGCGTCATACCAGACAACTGTGGGCATAGTGGGCGGGGTCTCGCAATCTACATTCTCGCGGGCCTTGACCCAGTTTCTCTATGCACTCAATAGACGCGCTAGGAATTATATTCATTTTCCTACAGAGGCGACAGAGTGGCTGGAAGTCAGGACTGGCTTTTATAATATAGCAGGGATACCATGTGTGCTGGGTGCAATCGATTGCACACATGTTGCTTTGATTGCACCTAGTCAGAGTGAGCATGTGTACCGCAATCGGAAGCACTACCATTCACTCAATGTACAGGTGGTATGTGATGCCACGATGAGGATAATGCATGTGGTACCCAAGTTCCCTGGTTCCAGTCACGATTCCTCTATCCTGAGGAACTCTTCAGTCTTCCATGCGTTCGAAGAGGGACATTTTGAACCTGGTTGGCTGCTGGGTGAGTACATATTTACATGTTCTAACACAAAACACATGTTGATTTAGGAATGTTGGCATTGTACAATTTGATCACTAATGTCAGCTTATGTGTGCTCCATTCATTATAGGTGACTCAGGATACGGAATTAGGCCGTGGCTCTTGACTCCGGTGCTAAACCCTCAAACTGAAGCAGAGGACAGGTACAATGCAGCCCATATATCTACAAGATCTGTTATAGAGAGGACATTTGGCCTACTCAAGACCAGGTTTAGGTGTCTGGACAGAACTGGTGGGGCTCTTCTATACAAGCCTCAAAAAGTGTCTGATATTATCCTTGCCTGTTGCATTTTGCACAATGTTGCACTCAGGCACAATGTACAGTCAGACCTAGCTGAGGCTTTGGTAGACGAGCATCCCACCCATGTAGCTGCTGAAAATGAACAAACAGCCAGTGGTGGCCAGACACGACAGAATCTCATCAATTCATTTTTTTCTTGTAAGTACAAACTCATATGTTCCTAGTACTACTTTTATAGTTTAATTATGTTATATTAACAATAATGTTTCTTTATATAACCTTCTGTTAGGACACAGATGAATATGGGTTGCACACCTTTCTTTTCTCTGCTGTGTGCACAAAGGGATGTGGCACCGGTATGTTATTGTTGCACAGGTTATATAATCCCTCTTCAATTGTACTTTAGTTGTGTGTATGTGAATACAACTTGGGTAACAAAGCAATAATATTTTAGCATTGTGTTATTCCTTATGCTAAGACAAAACACATATTATGCCCATAATCATTCATGCTTCTAGTATGCTTACATACAATGTTATTGGTGCAGTGTAACATGTACATCCATATGATGTGTACACCAGGCTGATTTACATTTTGAATGTCATGAAATATACATGGTGTTGTACATTTAACACCAAATACACACTTTGCTGTGTTGTTTACGGTACTGAAGATGGCATGTCAATGTTTGCAATTTATATATTGTTCCTTTGCATTATAGGTATATCTCCAGTATGACTGATCATGGTATGTATATTTGCTGACATCTCTCATAAGATGTGGCTACCTCAATCTTCCTATAATTATTGGAACTAAAAACCCAACATATTGGTTTAAACACAAATGTTACATATATGTACTTTCTGTATCATGTATATGCATTTAGCTACTCTTGAGCTTTCATGTGCATTGTATTACAAAATGATTACTCACATTTCATCACATTTTATGTATGTTTCCTTATAATTTCCATTAATGTAATATAGAGGTGGTTGGAGAAAAGGGGATAACTGTACTTATTTGTTTACTTACGGGAGCACATTCATCACTAGCATAGACACACTTTTTAAGACAACTGTTTGTGTCTCTATCAATTGGTGTAGGATCCATGTATAACACCGACAAATGATAACACCAGCTTTATTATGGTAGCTTATATCATCATATTGACTATACTATGTATTTCTAAACGATTAATAAACACAGTAAACTATAGTTAGTTAGGTTAATGAAATATACACAGAAACGTACTTCATAACATGATGGTGATGTCATATTCAGAACATCATGCATTGGAGGGGACCATAACATCTGGCCAGTAACATTATTTGCTACAGTCCCAAACCATTTTATCTACATACCCATGTAACAAGAGATTTTAAAAATAAATGGCTACTTGGTTGTAAGTGTCCTTTACATTGGGAGAAGGAGTGGCTCACTGAGTAAAGACACACACTGGCACTGATAGTTTGAAGCAGGGGAGTCTGGTTCAATTCCCGGTGTGGGCTCCTTGTGACCTTGGCCAAGTCACTTTATCTCCCTGTGCCTCATGCGGCAAAAAAACATTTGTACGTTCCACGGGCCAGGGACCTCAGGCTGAAACATGTGTCTGTAAATCGCTGCGTACAACTAGCAGCCCTATACATGAACATGCTCATATTATTATTATTATTGTTACATAGTTTCGACAGTCATACGTTCCATTACATATTAGAATACACAAATGTGTTAGCAGAGTGGGAATGGTTGTTATATATAAAACACACCATGTCATAAAATGTTAGTAGTCATTAAAGAACACTCAATAAAAATTCATGAGGCACTCTTTTGCAACATCATTATGTTAATTAAGTGCTTATGCAATATAGGCATAAGGGTATCACATTTTTAATTGTTTGTTAATAAGCGCTGCAAGCAATATAAAATTAGTTCCATATGTAGTATAGTAGTCGGTGGCTCCTCCTCACAATCATCTCATATAAAGGTAGACTCTTCTGAAATCATACATTGATCCGATTGTATCTTCCCCGACATCTCTGAAATACAGCAAACACATGATGGTCAAAGATGGCACCTTACTAGATATGCATCCGTGACAACGCGTTACGCAGCTCTATATGATTGTGTAGATACACACGTCACTCACTTATATGTTAGAAGTAAAACTGTTCATCAGTATGTAATGTTTCTTTAAATTTGTAGCAGGCATAACTATGTATAAGAAGTGAACGTTGCCTGTATACTGAAAGATGTGCGCGCACATCTTTGTGTGCGCACGCACTTCACGCTTGGCTCCACTAACTGTTAGCGCATGCGCAAAACAAAGCGTACGTTGTGCGTTCAATACATGTTGAAAATACCAGTAAACATAACATCTTTATTTCAAATACAATGAAGACGAAGCTACATTCGTTCTAAACGAGTACATCTGTATTCTTTTTAAACAGACGTGTTTGAACAGAAAGCACGGCCGATAACACAATGCGCAAATGCAATACGTGTGACGTCATGTTAAGCCAGCGTGAAACGCACGCTAACACTCCTCCCACTCAATTAACATTCGGCTAACGCCCAGGGTACGCCTACAAACACTGAGCCGCACGCATCACACACTGCAGTTACCGTTACTATAACAAAACATGACAGCCAATAGGCTTTGAGGCGCGCACGTCGCTTGGGGGCGGGACTTACATCACTAATCCTTTTTAAGGACGCCTTGGCCCATGACAAGGGTCCCACGTCATACGTGGTGGACCCGGTTTTCAATGTTGTAGATGTTGCATGATAACAAAACAGGTATGTGTTAGAGTAATGGTAAAATGTTGCTAATATGTTTAAAGGGATAGGAAAGTACGTATATTTATTCCGTCAGCAATGTGTACTACTCTTTCAGGTCCTACTATATTGTATTAGGAAACAATTTGTTTGTGATCGCTACATGTTATGCAGTCTGCAATGTTACGCTGTATCCACGCATTGAAAGTGAAAATGGTGGTTACAAAAAAAAAAAAAATTTAAACGCAGAGTCAACGCATAACGATTGTTATATTTACCATTCTTCTAGAATTAACTCTTCGCCTGGCTGCAACTGGTCGCTCCAGAAATGCAAGCCATTTTCATCCACGCTTAACCCAACCGCTGAATCCAGTATGGCACATATCTCCTCCAGGATGCGCTCATAGGAATCGCCACTGCTTTCTTCAAATAATTGGTCGGGAGGTAGGTTCATTTCTTCCGGTTCCCATTCCAATGCAATTTCAGCTGAAAGGCTTGGTACATAATCATAGTACTTTTGTTCTTGTACAATGTGGGTTTCAGGAATGGAGGCTGCAGATATTGCAGCACGTATCGATTCAAACGGATCAGTAGTAGCGGATACATTGCTATTGCCATTAGGAATAAATATGCCTTTCACGACAATATAAGTGCCGTCTTTCAGGATAAATTGTTTTTCCGGGGCAATCTTCCAGAAACCATAGGTGTGTTGTAGCTTATCCTGGTCACGTTCAAAAAAGTCATTACTTGATAAAGTGAATCTTATTGAGGAATTAAAATTCCGTGCATGCTTACGGTCTTGGTAATAAGGATATTTTGCTCGAATGAAATCATCGATTTGGCGTGTGCTTGCTTTCTGTCCGCGACTGTTCAAGATGGCTTCACAGATCATGTACTTATACCCTAAAAGGGGATTAATATTGTTAACGAATTCATCAGCCATGTCTGAGTAGCACAAAAGCTGTGTGCAGGTCTGTGTTATTTGCTCATCAAAATGAATGTGCTGAATGGCTAACAAACTCCTGTTTTTCCTTGTCAAGGTCAACAAAAGTAACTACTTTGACTCCTTATTTCAAACGCCAATTGGATTTGTTTGTCTAATTGGGTTAACAGTTGTGGTTCGTGATATGGGACTGTGGGAGAAACATTTCTCCTTCTTTTATCTCGTTTGTGAAAAACATCCCTAGACTGTGAATGCGTTCACATAGTGTTTTTTTGAAAACTAACAAAGACCAGTGTGTGAAAATATTTCTTAGCCAGGCATATCAGTAAAAACACACCTGCAAAAAGAAATGTTTTTTCCCCGCTTACATTTCTGTGTGTATGTGAAAGTCTGGTTAACTCCCTGTCTGCATGAGTTTAAATACGTGTGTATATATATATATATATATATATATATATATATATATATATATATATATATAAATATATCTCTTATAAAAATATATATATATTTATATATAATATTTTATTTTTTTTTATATTGCAGGAGTACACACAACATTGATGGCATTAAGTATACCTTGTATGAAACCTATTTAAATGGTGAGAAACATGATTGAATGAAGTAATAAACATTTGTTTAAGCACAATACTGTTAGAGTCTCATACTTAGGATATTTCTCAAACATTAGGCCTGTATTATTAAAATAGTGTGCTTTCACAAGGAAGCATGAAGTGTATTAGTTTGTGTATACCAGTTTATATAGTACTATATATATATATATATATATATATATATATATATATATATATATATATATATATATATATATATATATATACACACATATATACATATATATATACACATATATACATATATATATACACATATATACATATATATATACACATATATACATATATATATACACATATACACATATATACATATATATATACACATATATATATACACATATATACATATATATATACACATATATACATATATATATACACATATACATATATATATATACACACTCACACACTCACACTCACACTCACTCAGTGTGTGTGTGTGTGTGTGTGTGTGTGTGTGTGTATATATATTATTATACATTCTGAGATGTTATAGAAACGAACACACAACTGATTAAAGGACAAAATTACAATGGCCAAGCAAGGCAAAGGTAAGTAATAATTTACACATAATCCTGCTGTACACGTACAAGAAAGATGTTTGCACTTACTTAGGTGTTTTAATAATTGCATGTGACTAATATGCATATGCAATTCTTACATCAATTAACACACCCAAATGCAATGTTTTGCTGCAAAGTCAATGGCAGCTTCTCTAAACTTAGCAACTGGCTCCTGGTGGACCATTACTGAACAGACGATTACAACATAAATATTTATAACACAATTAATTATGAGTGTTAACATTTCCAAAACTTCACGTGTACAAGAACATAGTTGAAAGTTTGGAAACAACACAGTCTTCAGCATACATACAATAGTAATTAGATAATCTGAAGTCAACAAAACAAGGCCAAAGACATATTTTCTGAATTATAACATTTATTTTTTTTGTTCCTTTTGCGAGCGAGTAACAGGCCTGCTTGTTGTCTCTTGAATTTTCCTTTTTCTTTTGCCACCAACTTTAGGCACAACAGAGCCACTTTGAGTGGCCTCTGGCACTTCACGGGCAGGGCTTGTGGCCAGTGACTGTTCACCTACGGGGCTTGTGGCCAGTGACTCACCTACAGGGCTTGTGGCCAGTGACTCACCTACAGGGCTTTTGGGCAGTGATTCACCTACAGGGCTTTTGGGCAGCGATTCACCTACAGGGCTTTTGGGCAGCGATTCACCTACAGGGCTTTTGGGCAGCGACTCACCTACAGGGCTTTTGGGCAGCGACTCACCTACAGGGCTTTTGGGCAGCGATTCACCTACAGGGCTTTTGGGTAGTGACTGTTCACGGACAGGGCTTGTGCCCAGTGACACATGTGAGCAAGTTGGTAGACACTGCACAAGTGATGGTTGGTCTGTTTCATGTGTGTCTTGTTTTGTTTTTGTCGCCTCCTTTGTAGGTGTCTGCTGCTGAATTTGTACAGATGGCAGCGGTAGGATGTCATCAGGAACCTGCACAGCAATGTCTGCTACTTGACCGGTAACATTTGGGCCTGGTGAATGAATATCAGATGAATGTGGTGAAAACTGACCTGCATGAACAGATCCTGGCTGGGAGGTGTTGAATTGTGGTACATTAGTCATTCTCCAGTAATTAGCTTGTGTTTGCTGAACAACTAATGCTTCGAATGAGGTGTTGATTTTTTGCAACTGTTTAGGCACTTCAATGAAGACTCTGTGGAGATGTGCCAATTGTGATACTGTTTCTTCCTGCAGTCCAATCATCCTTTCCAGCACTGTCATCATGTCTGAATGGCGACGATTTTCTGCGTCCACTATTTTTCCCTCTGAAGCTACAATTGCATCGTATGTGGAAGTTGATGGACGATTTGGCGGTACAACAGTTTCTATTGGCACCTCTTCATGGTCACATGATTGTATTTCAGTCTCTTCTGTGGCGTCATCCTCATCATACTCATCATCCTCATCACCATGATGTTCTAAAAAGAAATGTACACATTATTAAATGGCATGTTAATGTATGCTGTGTTACTATGTAATTGTACTGTGTCCTAAGTAACACCTAACATGTTAGCATACGTTTTATAACCTCATTAAAAACTACCTTGACTTACGAATAATGTTTGGACTCAGTATGAAATATGAATGAATGAAAAGTTGCTCTAAACTCAGAAGTCCTACATGATAATTAACATCACTAACACAATACATGTTGCCTTACACTTAATTTTCACTGACACTAAGTAATCCTATTTAAAGAAGATGTGCAAAACAAATAATGCACATGACAACATAACATATAGAAGAGCACATATTATATGGCCAGCAAATGATACACTCACCTTCTAGTAGTGTTGAGCTGGCTGACCCAGGTGAAGACACTTGTTCCATCTCAGGTGACACATGTCCTCCAGGGGCAACTATATATAACAATAACATAAGTTTTACATTTACATGTGTAAATATTGAACAAACACTTATTGTATGTTCTGTATTTATGATTAACTAACAACATCAGTTCCTTAACCGAAAATGTGTGTGAAAGTGAACATAAATAGTTGTAATAACACTGTACATGCCTGTGTACTTAGAATTTTTGAGTTCCCTAACATACAACATACTATGTTTCTGCAGTAATGCGTGAGGATAAATAGATTAAATGAGTACATAAAAATCATATGTTGTGTAGTGATATCAGTATCATAATGTACATAACTATCATGAGATGACCATTCACAATGGTTATCATGAAGGTGGTCATATTGCAAAAAGTGTTGTTTTTGGTAGAGGATATGTGTGGTACATTAATCGAAGATGTGGCACACCTGAATGTGGCTGTGACTCAACAAGACAACACATGCAGTGTGTGATAATGTGTCTTTCATAGTAGTTCAACTATAGATATGAGTGAACTAATGTGTGACGTACGCTTTGATAAGTAATGAGTTGTTGGGGCATTTAGTAGCTAGAGTTAAGCTTTCAAATGAGTGTGATTAACTTCAGTTGTCCTATTCAGGTTGTAAGAAAGGTATTCCCTTCCCCAAAAAGCCTAATCAGCCACACCTTTCAATGACTTGAAACAGGTGCAAATGGTGTGAACTAAGTTGACCGTGAAATGAGGCTGTAATTAGTGTGTGTGCTGAACCCCACCCCCTCTGTTGAAGTGTATGCTGTGATGAGATATTAATTGCAGCTGCTTTAACACAATGGTAGATGAGCTAAGTAGTCATCTGCAGTGTTTAAGTTATGAAAACAATGACATAACATATGATACGTGTGCCTCATTATGCTGTCTGTATATGACATAAAGCAAAAATGGACCTTTTCATAAGCAACTGTAGATGTGTTAGTGCCAGTGATGTTTGTAGGCCGTTACATGCAATTTCTTTGATGCATGCTTAAAATAGGCAGTAATGTCATGTTTGTCGGAGTAAAATCAATAAAATACACAATAATATGATACATATTTCTGTTCTGTACCTGTAGCTACTAATAATTTCTCATGAACATGTGTTACACATGTGTACTACCCTGTTGTTCCCCATCTTCGCCCACCATCAATTGCTTCCACTGCAGCTATGCATTTTGGGAATTCACATGTAAATGAGCACGCAATGGCACGTGCTATATTAGTTACTGCTTTTAGTAGGACTACTACATATATGTCTATTTTGAGATATATATATACAGAATCAGACATATACATATATAGATGCAGGTATGCTTATATTGTGAAGACAGTATAAAAAGCAGTGTAAATATGCAAAATAACTGTAAGCAACGACACGCCTAGTACAGTAATATTTATCACCTGCTGGAAATTGTGACGGATAAATTCCAATGTCACGGTCACCAGCCAAGCCTTCCACGACGACGGTAAGTAATTTTGGCCGAAGCAGCTCCTCCAATGGAGTCAATATGAGACGTTGTGGTGTGGGCCCACCTCCAGTGCCAGTAGCATGCACGCGTTGGTCTTGTATTTTCTTTTTCAATTTGGACCTAATATCATCAAATCTTTTCCGACAATGATACTTGTCCCTGACACTATTCCCACAGGCATTGACACCAATGACTATTGTGTCCCACATTTCTTTTTTGCTTGCTGCACTTGTCCGCCCTTGAAAAACATATAAAAGATATGAGGTAAATTAATAATAATATAAGCACCAGTTTCCTACACTGCTAGCTGTTCCAAGAGATAGCAAACATGCTGTTTTATGTGTAATATGTGCAGCACATGAGCATTCACTACTAAACCTATACATGTAAGCAAGGTTGCATTCATATTGTATGCAGTTCTGGCAAATTGACCGCCTGTGTTTATTTGTCCTTGTAAGGCATGATAAAAAGCTGTGTTTCCACACTAATGAACATAGAAAGATATTGTGTACCCATATTTGCATATGAACAAAACTCAGATGACCTAGGATCACATGTATTTGAATAATAAATGTAAAGTTACACTTACCTACTAAATGTCCATAGAGACTGTCATAGTGCTCCAGAATGCCAGTGACAAGAGCCCTATTTTCCTGGTCATTGAAGCGAGGATTACGTGGCTTCTCCACACGTTTTTTCCGAGCAGGTTTAGGGTCAGAGCTTGGCTGGTGCTGACTGGACTCTCCTTCTTCCAATGGAAGAGCCTCCAAAAGCTGGCCACCAGCAAGCACGCCACCACCAGACACCCCATCAGCAACTGCGCCACCAGCAGCACTCCCAGCACCAGCACTCCCACTCCTAGCACCAGCACTCACACTCCTAGCACCAGCACTCACACTCCTAGCACCAGCACTCACACTCCTAGCACCAGCACTCCCAGCACCAGCACTCCCACTCACAGCAACAGCACTCCCACTCCCAGCACCAGCACTCCCACTCACAGCAACAGCACTCCCACTCCCAACAACAGCACTCCCACTCCCAACAACAGCACTCCCACTCCCAGCAACACCACTCGCAGCACCAGCACTCCCACTCCCAACAACAGCACTCCCACTCCCAGCAACACCACTCGGTGCACCAGCAACATCACTCCCCTGAACAGAACGTTCACTCCGACGCGTACTCCCACGAGTAGCACTCCCACTCCCACCAGCATCACTCTTCCCACGCTTTGCGGGCATACTTCCAGCACTCACAAAAAACAGACAAGAAATGTACAGGCAATCACACGACCCACTTCCACATATAAAACAAGACAAAGATGTAAACAAAACAACAAAGGACAAAGCTCACCCAATACACAACAAGTCTCTCAGTCAATATGCAAATCTTCAATCGTCCAGCTCTGTGCGTCTCTCTCTCTCTCTCACTCCCAACAACACAGAGAATGATTAGCAGTACACGTTGCCTTTAAATATGGCGCGCAATCAAAAACATGCTTGTTTCGCCTGATTCAGCAAGATTTGTGATTGTGCAACCTAACAGCACCCCGCCACGCACGCCGATACACCTGTGTGTGATCGGCTCATCATCGTGAGAGTGGGCGGATTTGTTTTCTGGTTGATTTTGAATGTATTCGGCACTTACTGCATACGGAGAGGGAAAAACACCAATAACATGACTAATCGATAAGCTTGCCGATTTCACATAATCGTCGCTTACTGCATGAGGCCCATTGTCTAGCCACACTGTGTCTATAGGACACCTTTTTCTGGACCTTACATAGGCACTCTGGGAGGTCTAGATAGAGTTGAAGATTTAATAGGAACATAGACTTAATGTAAATCGATCCACATGCATACCTAATAATTTTTGGTAATCTGTGATGATTCTTATGATCTTGTATATGTTTTAATATTAATAGAATACAAATTGTACTTTTACCTCTTATTATGTACATACAGGTGCTATCATTGTTTTCATATTTATAAAATAAATCATTCTTATGTTAAAATATTCTATCCACCCCACACTGCTGTAGAAATGATTAGCCATTTATTTTCCTTTGGTTACACTATTGGGATGGTGTTAAGGCAGCTTTCGCTATTGGACATGGCTACAGATGTTGCTAGCGTTGCAAAATCAAAATACAAAACAGCCAATTCATTCACAACTAAAATGTTGAAATAAACCAAATCATGTTATTCCCGTCCGTTGAATCTTTTCCATGGCCTGAAAACAACTAAAATGATTGAAATAATTCATTTTTTGTTTATAGAGTACAGAAAGAATTAGTTGGCTAGCTTAATGATCGGTCTTATGATACAAGAAACAACATTTTATTCATAGTACTCTTGGAATTTCTTCATGGAATGTATGGCAGAAAATTGATATCATCAGTTTTTATTTACACAGGCTGTATACAACCATTATTATTTTTACCTTTAGGCTAGTAGGTTTTGGAGTCAACAGAAATGTGTTTGTGCAGATAGCTAATCTATGTCAGTATAATATGCTCAAAGTTCTTAAATGTTTACCCCACATAAACGACATAACCCCCACATAACCTAGTAACGTAACTACATTTTAAAACATGTTTGAGATTAGAGTTGTACAAAATGGTTTATTTTTTCTTACTGTATATCACACTCATGACACTGACAGTGTAGGCAGTTCTGTACATAGAATTTCACAGACACAAAGGGGTACATCCACAGCGCTCTGTTAGTGCCTTAAAGAGATCTCAACTTCTGTTAATGTCTCGTTAAAGTGCTAATGGGGATCTTCAGAATGCTGACGGCCTGCTGAACTATACCGGCCGTCAGTGTTAATGATATGCAAAAGGGGTGTGCAGTCTGCCGTGCAGCAATTTAATAGAAGTTGCTTATTTCCCAACATTATCATTTATTTTTTATTTTAACACGTACATCATTGTGTCTTTCCTGAGTGCTACTTATATATCTCAATCATCCACTAAACTGGACATAGAGGGATAACTTTTTTACAGTTAATATAAGTTTTTGTTTTCAGTTTTGTGTGTAGTGGTCCAGTGGGATCCGTTTGAGGTCTGTTCCCATTGGGGTTTTGTGGTAGCAGGTACTTCACTGCTACTTTTAGTACAATAGCCCATTATCTGTATCAAGTGTGCAATTTATAGGGACCTTAGTGACCATCTGTGGTCACACACACTTGTTCTTTATATGCTTTTTTTCCCCCTTGCACCGGTTACATTATGTTTTGTCTTAGGTGAGCGATGTGTTTATATGGGTGTTCCTTGTATTAGGTTAATGTAGACTAAGGACAACAGAATGCTTTCTGGATTGCAATTTTCAACATTACTCAGTGACTGTGACCTTGCAGTTATTTCATTACACATTTTACAAGGCATTAAGTCTATTCCTTTCAGCAATCTGTTTTTCTCTGTATATGTTATTTTGCCTTGACAGGCAGTTGTTCAAACACATTTCTTTGGGGACCAAGGTTGATTTAAAATCATTATTATCTTTGTTAATCTTTGTTATTAACAGTAATGTATTTTCCAGGTCCTTCGTTGTGTGCTTATGACTTGCTGCTGTAATGGGGGATCCATTTAGAGTTAGTCTATGAGTGTTGGTCTTTGTCTTGTAGCATAAACAGCAATTTCTTTACAAAGTAAATTCAGCCTAAAAAATGCAATGTATTATCTAGATATGGTGCAAAACCTAAGTAAGCGCAGACACCAGGATGAACATAAAAAGAAAAAAACATAACACAAATAATAATGCAATACTGTAAGATTAAGGGATGGTAAAACTAAAATGGGAACATGGAAGGTGGACAAAAAAGAAAATGCTACACAGATGGATAAAATAACAAATCGGTTTAGTAGATAAACATCATGGAGCACACAGATGCAGTGGGAACTTACAAGAAAGCCCCAGAAATGGAAATAGAGCACAGTCAGTGTCCGTTGTGGGAATTAAAAAACCTGTAAGTGGTGAAACTGCTGCAGGGGGTCAAGCTGCGTCGGCGATTCCTCCACTGCAAGCCACCACAGAACTTCCGGGTTTGATTCTCTCACTTAGTCTTCCGCACCACGTGACAGCGTCACACTGCGGACACAGCAGGCTTCTATTGGCACAGGAACCAGAGACTCAACGCAAGGGCACGTCTGCGTTTCGCTGGCAGCTTCGTCAGGAGTCTTAGGTGCCTGTCAGGGGTTGGCTTGCACAATATGCAGAAGCACAACCAATCGGGAGTCGTATGTGACGTCATTCTTCCAATCAGCTGCCTGCATCATTTCCTCCAATGGTGGTGGGGATTGCTCGATGTTAAACCTATCACCCTCCCAAGGGCCGGGGCTAATGTCCGACATAATACACAAATACCTATAGTAACAATTTTAATGAAACACATATATGGAATCCCTCTAAATCAAAAACTAAAAGACAAACGGCATAAAAAATGGTTTTACAGGGTGATAGGTTTAACATCGAGCAATCCACATGGATACAATACAATAGCCCATTATCTGTATCAAGTGTGCAATGTATAATCTGTACTTTGCTGAATATTTTTTAGGAAGCACCTTGTATAATAATGATATTTATATTGTGGGGAAGCAGACCATTCAGCATGAATTTCTAATTTTTTCCCTACGCATTCTCTCCTATAAAATATTTTTGGGATAAAACAAAATCCCAGGATCTGATCTTAAAATTGCTTTCAGGGGTGGGCTGTCACATTTTGGGCTGTTGGGCAAGCACAATCTACTGGCCCAGATACTATTTGACTCTCTGTAACCTAAAAGCTGGAGTTTCCTGACAGGCTGAAATATTGGTGTGGGTTGGGGTTAAACTGTGGCAGGAAGGACTGCATGGTAGAATGTTCCCACACCTTTTAAGTACTTTCTGTATCTCTCAAGTACTCAACCCACAGGCACGTGGCTGCCTCCAAGCATATTCAGTTAGCATCCCATAGGCATCCTGTGCCTCGTGTGCTAGATCTAAAATGTATGCTGTACATTTTAAACTAGGGGTGGCCACATGAACTGGTGTTCTGCATCTACAAATGTTTGGCGTCTTGTTTTTTTTTTATTTTAATTATTGTTAAGAAAAATGATGGGGAAAAAATCTGAAGAAGAAATTTATTTAACATTTTTCAAACTTGTAACTTTTATTTCTTGTTAAAATTTGAGATTTTTCTCATTCACAAACCCAAAAGTTTGCTTATTTTAGTTCATAACATACATATATAAGACCGACAAGAAGATACCGCATGTACCCCTACAAATAAAGGTACCTCAAAACCAGCTGATAAATACCATGTGATTACGCTGGCGGTGCTCCAGGGATAAAGTAAATGTAAGAACAGCAAAAAAAGATTCCTTATGGGAGCACTCAGGTTACCAACGAAAATATCACAATTAATGAACACAATAAAACACAGGGGAGAAAAGATAAAATGGCGGGGAACCCACAACTGACTCCTCTGAAGGACAAGGAAATATCTGTAGCCACTAAAACAAGGGGTATTGCCGCTCGCCAAATGTATAGGGAATATATACGTATAGATAAGGGGTGCATACGGGAAATAGGTACATATATCAACACACGGAAGGGTTTAAAGAGTAACCCAAAAGAGATCCTATTTGCACTCCCTTATACTATTAAATGGCTGGGAAGAATTCAATCCCTGGGTTAAAAACCCATACAGGCATACCCCGGTTTAAGGACACTCACTTTAAGGACACTCGCGAGTAAGACATATCGCCCAATAGGCAAACGGCAGCTCGTGCATGCGCCTGTCAGCACGTCCTGAACAGCAATACCGGCTCCCTACCTGTACCGAAGCTGTGCGCAAGTGGGGAGACAATAGAGCCTGTTACAAATGCGTTATTTACATCAGTTATGCACGTATATGACGATTGCAGTACAGTACATGCATCGATAAGTGGGAAAAAGGTAATGCTTCAGTTTAAGTACATTTTCGCTTTACATACATGTTCCGGTCCCATTGCGTACGTTAATGCGGGGTATGCCTGTACACCATTTAGTGAAATATAATATAAACACTTTTATTAAACACAAATGTTAAAAGAAACAGGGAGTGGGTGCAGGGAGTGGAGTGAGCAATATAAGCCTATATAGTTCGCTGTAAGCACACAGCTAGCAACTATAATTCCTATTAATAGGTCCTGGCAGTCCTATACATAGACCTTTTTATCAGGCACTAACTCAAGCATACTAGATGAGGTGTATATATGACACAAAAACACAAACACAGACTGGACTTGTAGCTCGCCCACCTTCAGTGTTTAAAAGGCTAACACGTGATGTCCCTCCCTAGGGGAGTTTGTGCTGCAAAGCATCAGTTGCTAGAGTATGTATCTGCCAGAATTCGTGGATACACAAAGGCACAGCTGGGCTCCAGGTACGTAAAGCAGTCTGTAGCCTGCAGACGCACTTAGAGGGTCCCCGGATTGGTCAGTGAGGGCTAGAGTGGTTCGCAGAGCTCTCCGGTTAGTGCAGTCACAAACGGAGGTGAATCAGCTGGCTGTGAGTGAAACTCCAGTATGCCACGCTGTCGCTCCGTAACGGGACGCTGCGTAGTGACGTCACCGTAGCGATTTCACAAAGTAAACAGCAAGAGTGGAAAATAGTCTATAAGGTGCCCAAAAATGCACACAATGATAAAAATAGCAATAAACACATAGACCAAATAACATCCTACGCGTTTCGTAGTAACAACTACTTCTTCAGGGAATAAAATTAACATTTCTCAGAGGTGCTATATACCTCTCAAACACACCCCATTGGTCAGCCAATTTACGAATAGCTAATCAATCACCTGGGTAGTGTGATAGTCAGAGAGACTGGGGAAATGCGGACACCAATTGAAACAACAACTTTATTAACAATGGAACTAAAATACATCCTAACATATAAAACACTTAATATAAGAGTTAAAAAGAATTCTGCACTAAAAGAAACACATAATTAGCATAATAAAATTGGCAAAACATTATCAGAACAGATAAAGATGGAAGGAGATATACGTACTAAATATGAAAAGGGGCTAGGATAATCAATAGAGTGCCCAGATGTCAACATCCTCATTTAACCCTTTCGGGGACATCGTATCTAATTTATGTATCCAGTACGTTTCTTTCGAAGATAGTGTTTTAACTCTATCTCCACCTCTCCTATTACCAGGAATTTGTTGAATCCCCTTAAAGGTCAGACTTGAGGGATCTTTATTATGGTGAGTCAGGAAATGCCTAGACACACTATGCTTATCAAAGCCATTTCTAATATTTCTGACATGTTCTTGTATTCGAACTTTAAGGCTGCGTTTAGTCCTACCAACATATTGATAACCGCACGCACATTCCAATAGGTATACAATATATGTAGACGTACATAACATAAAGTCATCAATGGGAAAGATCTCATTACTAATCTTAGAATAAAACCTGGTCTTATCTGGGTGTGAATATTTGCAAATTGAGCACTTACCACAAATATAATTACCTTTAGGTTTAGAACCCAACCAACCTCTCTGGAGTGATGTATCCGTGATTTGGTATATGTCACTAGGTGCCTGATTTTTTAGGTTTTTAGCTCTTCTATAGATAAATCGTGGTTTCGGGCTCAAATGTGACCCCAGAATTGAATCATTGCACAGGATGCCCCAGTGTTTTGTAAAGACTTTTTCTATATCTCTATGCACAGAGTTAAAGTCCGTAATAAAAGCCACATTTAAAGTATCATTGTTTGTTATCTGTTCTTTATTTCTCCTATTTCTGGATCCACTTTGGATTAACATATCACTACGATCCATACTGCGTACCCTCTCAATCTCTTTTTCAAGCAGTTCTCTGGGATAGCCTCTCTCTCTAAACCTATGAAACAATTTAGTAGTCTGATCATTATATACCTCTATATGTCCTAATACCTTGATGTACGCAGAATATTTATCCCCTATTTTAATATACACTTGTCACTTTCATACTTCACTATTTGCGTTGTGCGCTGTTTTTTTGTCTCCATTTCTTTAATGTACTGTCAGGCCTGGGACATAGTACCGTAGGCCGTGCTGAGTCGCGCTGAGCAGATGCACTTACCCCCTGCATCTGTCATCAGCGTGGCTTTAGCAGCTGCTTCCGCACGCTTCCGCATGCGTGCAGAGGCTGAGAAATTCTGAGCAGACAGGCAAATTTTAAATTTAGCGCTCAGGGAAGCGGAGGAGCAGTCACGTGACCGCTAACATCCAATGGGAGCAAGGGACTAGCCCTGCCTCCCGCCACGCCTCCGTTCCGCCTCCGCCATGCCTTTGCCCCACCCGCCCCCAAAGCGCACTCACTGCCTCGCCTGCCAGGACACAAAAAAGCTCCAGTTTGAGCAGGCGAGGCAGAGCAGGAGCGCGGATCAGCGCGGCCCAAGGCCTAAGTCTCAGTGCTGGTGAGACTATAGGGGCTGCCCTCTGATGTTGGTAAGATATGCAGAGGCCTATTGTGCACAAAATTAATAAAGTGTGACAAGTATGAACCACGCACTTAAAGAGTAAATCTGCAAATGGTGGCAACTGAGTGCCATGTGTGACAGTAGACAAATACGTAGGTAAGCCTTAGTGAGGAATAAATAGAGAGTGGAGGGGACAGGGTAAGTGTGCAAAGCACTAATCCCGATGAAGAAATGCTCCTGATGGCACGCAAGGCAAAGCAGAAAATTCCACATAAAAGTATTGAATAGAAAGGCTAGAAATATGACAGGATGATATATGTAAGCTGGGCTGGCTCTAAAGCGCGATCAAGGCTCATGAGAAGTTTTCCAACGAGTGTGAGTAAAGCCCAGCATGTAGGTGAAGAATCCTAAACAAAACATTAAAGTCTCCTCCAGTAAAAATCAATGTAGGTCAAGTCCAAAGTCCATGATACATCACCACTGATGAGGCATATGAGGAGACGCATGTATGCAGGTTCCTCACAAGGCTCTCACTCCAGGAGTAACCCCCCCCCCACACACACACACGTCTCTCCCTCCTACCCTCCCTCATCACACACACACACTTTCTCTCCCCTCTCACTTACACACACACACCCCTCAATTACACACACACACACACACACACCCTCACACACACACTTATTCTCCCCTCACATAAATATACACACACTCTTGCTCACACACACACACATTCTCTCTCTATCTCTATATATATATATATATTGTGACAAACGCCCCTCTTTTGTAGCGCTGACGTCTGTCTGGGTTCTTCCCGACACAGTCTTCTAGGGTTATTTATACAAAAACAGGATCATGCAAAGTATTACATTGCTTAACTCAGGCTTCTGCCTGCTTTATTTTCATCCAAGTAAGGGACTGCAGCTTTAACAGGTGTAGGTTAGAGGTACTCAGACATTTTCATTCAGCGGTTCACTTATATCAGTGTCATAGTATTTCCCACACTGTTATTTCAAGTAACAAGAAACCAAATTATATAAACAAAATCCTATCCCTTTCAGGGATCTAACTACACATCATAATCAGCCTCTAACTGCTGCTGGGCCAACTAACCTGGTTCCCCAGCTTAAAACAATGCCCTCTCATTTAGGGTCACTAGATACAGCATAGTCTTTTAAAAACAGCATAACGTATTTGTTTGTCTTATCTGTTCGTGGTGGGAACTCGGTCCCAAGTGTCCAGGTAAATCCTCTGGTACTGTGATACTTGGAGGGGCCGTCCACCCCGAAACTGGATGCAGGGGAGCAGCGACACCCCCAGCCCCCAGGCTCTAAGGAGAGAGACTGAAATGCAAACCTCTCTGCTCTAAATTCCTGTGCATGTGATTAGAAGAGCAGGTGAGGGAGAACTAGACCCATTGTAATCTGTGGTCTGGATTTTCCATCCAGCAGCCTGAGTTAATGGGAAGCTGTGGAATGGATCATTTGTAACTATTCCTGCACTTTCTGACCTAAAATGGGGCAGAAAGCTGCCTAACATCTTTGGACTATGTCACAATATATTCTCATATTATGTGAGAAAACACACACACACTCTGAAGGGAGCTGACAGCATACTCTTACCTGATTCTTTTCGCTCCCTCCTTTCAGCCGGAAGTTGATGCGACTTCCGGCGCCGGCAGAAGCTGGGAGAAGAGCTTGGGAGCCGCCGGGTCACTGCTACGTGGGGTGCCACGGGGCCTGAGAGAGCTGTGAGAGTTGTTCCAGCTCTCCCCCCACTGGCGGCTGCAGAATCCCTGAGGGGTGATCGTGGAACCCCGGGGTTCGCATAACCACGGTTTAAAATCACTGCTATAGATCTTATCCTCTTACCCTCAGCACCTGTGTCTTAAGGCTAGCTATAGGCATCTTATATTATTGGTTTTTGGAGACATATCTATGTGTACATTATCTTAAATGATATATTAAAAGTGAACTTTTAGGTTTATTTTATACAGTATCTCTGCTATTATTCTGTACATACCTTACTGGTACTCTGAGTGCAAATCAAGCAATAGATATTTGTGTGTTTATGTGTTTTAATAGTATTACCTACCTATTCTCACACACCTCCTCCACCTGTGGATTTTAGTTTTACTCATCACTATGCAAATCTTTTTGAGTAAGTGGAGTCCTGAGCAGACTGTTTTTCTTTTTTGTTGTTCACCCCTTTGATCATCCCATGGCACCCCGGGGTGCTTCAGAACCCCAGTTGAGAAACGCTATAAACAATATTGCAATTCTTTTTCACAGTTTCCCTGTTGCAAACATAAGGCCGACATTGCACGACATTTGTTAAATTAAAATACATTTCATTGAAAGCTGTAGTCTCCCTGACCCTGGTCCTGCTGACCCCTACTTTATTTGGTGCTTTCTTGCAATATAATCTTTTTCTGACCATATTGCATTATTTTCCACCCGGTACATCTCAACCTTGATGTTTTCCCTGTCAATGTGTGTCTGACTTGAGGCAGAGTTATTCACAGTCATGTAGGGCTTTTACCTTTAAGAGAATTCAATGAAAGTTCATCTTATCAGCATTACTGCTCCTAGCATGCCCAACCTGTATGCAGCTGTGTACTCCAAGAATTGTAGGAGGCATTTACCTATTTTGGCCTCTCATCTGTATCATTTATCATTGGCTGAGTGGAAATTACCAAGGTTTATGAACTAATAATATACTCAGCCGTGTATTTGATAACTTGTATTATTTGTCCATGGAACTATCCGATCCTTCATTTCATATAATATTATTTTCCAATCCTTTCGCTTGAACTAATACTAGTTATTCACGGTGTGCTTTTACTGTGCCTACAAAAAGGACCTTGCCCAGTACCTATCTGCTGCAGCATTAATAGAAACGTCCAGTTCTCTACTCCTCTCTTCAGGTTCAGTCTTCTTATATCCAGTGTTCTATTTGCCATCGTTGGAAAGAGAATTGCTGAGTACTACTGGTGACTGGAAGAGGCAGACGTTCAAGTGATCCAGTAGTGCAAACACTGTACTAATTACAAGATTTTAAGTGTTTTTTTCCTCTTCCCAATTTGATTTCCTGCAAAATGTTTTGCCAAGTCACACAGGACTAATTATTAGGCTTTCAGTATAATATCAGCAGACAGTGAGCGAACATGGTGTGTGTGCTCTATTTATAGTCTCAATATAGAAGCAACTGCAAATGTACAATGAATGAATCAAATGGAAGGGGGGTGCAAAACTCACCACCGTTGATCAAGCAGTTTGTAAGAGTTGCACACCAGGGTTGTTGGTTATGTTCACATATTCACCTCTAAGTAGCATGATTATTATCTTCAGGTATCACATACAATTTTTGGCCTGTAAATTACACTGCAGATAAAATACGTCTTGTCTACTTTCAAACATGTCAGACTTACCAAGGAGAATAATGAATCTGGAGGATAAAAGAGGTCAACAAGGCAAGTCATACTCACACATAGAAAGCCATAATCCCCCCAAAAATTCAATATTCATACTCCAACAAAAATTCACAAGCCACTTTATTGCTCCCTCTCTTCTTTCTCTTCCCCCTCTCTCTTTTCTCTCTCTCTCTCTACTTTCCCCCTCTCTCTCCCTCTTCCCCCTCTCTATTCTATTGCTTTCTCTTATCTTCCCCTGTCTCTCGCCCTCTTCCCCATTCTCTCGCTCTCCTCTTCCCCTACTCTCTCCTCCTTCTTGTCCATCTCTTGCCCCTCTTCTCTCGCTGACGATGACGGCGTGGGACCAGACAGCTTCCCCTTGTCTTCAGGTCGGCGCTACCGGGTGCTGGAGCCCCGGCAGGTATCATCACATCACCAAGTGCACCAACAAATCCCACTTTAGTTATGGCAGCGCTGTCGCACACATTGGGTGGATTGACTCTTGTGGACACCAGGGTATTGAGAAGGCCTAGGTAGCCACAGTGATAATCAATAGTTTTTATGGTTTAAATATATTTTTAATGTTCTGTTGTTTTGGGAATATTGGACATTAGTCTAGACAGGAGCATTTCTTTTTGAGGGGAGGGCTGGGTTTGTGAGGTGGGTGATGGGGTAGTTGTACTGGGGAGTGTGGTGTATCCACCAAGCCTTTCTATGCAACAATTTCTTAATTATATCCCCTCTATGTACTGGCACCGGAACCTCTTCTGGGATTCAGAACTTCAATTGTGAAACAATGTGTTTGTGAGTATCAAAATGTCTAGTAAGAGTGGATTCATTTCTTTTATTACGGATGTCGCTTTTATGTTCATTTAGCCTTACTTTCATTGCTCTCGAAGTCTGCCCCATATTGTATTTCCCACATGGACATTTAAGAGCATACATGACAGCATGCATGACAAATGCAGTTGCGTGTAGTAAAATCACTTAGTTTAATTGGTGACAGGGAAGGCAATTAAATTCGTTACATAGTTACATAGTAGATGAGGTTGAAAAAAGACATACGTCCATCAAGTTAGTCCATCAAATTACATGATTTTACTACATACAACTCAACATTTGTCATATCTGCTCTTAAATGCTCACATGGGAAATACTGTGTGGGCAGGCATCAAGAGCAATGAAAGTAAGTCTGAATGAACATACAGTAAAAGTGACATCCGTAATAAAATAAATGAATCCATTTTGATACTCACAAACACGTTTCACAATTTAAGTTTTGGATCCTAGAAGAGGTTCCATTATGAAACATAGAAGAACTGATCAACGTAGTGAATACTGTATGTGTATGATTCCGAACTAAATGTACTACCGTAGGACTATTGATTTTATATAAAGATTGTTAATATGAAGTACCCTACAGCATGTACAGTATATTTATCTGCAGTTTTTCCTTGTCCTTTTTGTACGTCACTTTTGTGTTCATTTCCCCCTATTGGATTTGGGAGTATGCTCCGTGATCATACAGCTAAATGCAACACCCTGTATGCAGTAAGAAATAATGATGTAGCAGGTACTCCCGTGATGTTGAGAGCATAAATGGGGTGGAATTAACCATGTAACCACTGTATATAATGTACCCTTGGCACTTTATTGGTCCCCTGTATGTATAGTACCTGACGAGGGGTTCACCCCCAAATGTTGTTATTATTGCACCATGTCTGCAATAATAAAAAGACAAATGTCTATTTAATTCTTGGTATAACTTTTGAGTGCCACAGGATTCTGTCTCCTATTGAAGTCTTCAGAGCGTTATTCCTGCTCGAGCACCTCCTACAGCATCTACCACCACCACTTTAAAATTAGAGTACACCCGATATCTTTGGAAACCGTGATCAATTCATAACATGGTCTCATTTGAAATAAATGATCAAAAACCATATGATACGGGTTGAACACAGACTTAACATTTTAGAACGGCTGACTTTAATAAACCGAGGAATCATTTACAAGGAACAAATTGGGATGACATTTATTTGCAGGAAAAAAATGTTGAATATAAATGGGCAATCTTTAAAACATTGTTAGATAAGTACACATGGGCAATACATATATAAAACAAACAGGTCTAAACCAATGTGGCTAATTAAACAGGTAGGGGATGAAATGGAAAGGAAAAGGTAAACATTTCAATTCTTCAAGGAGCAATCAAAGCAATATCCAACATGTGTGTTTTTTTTAAAATAAATCAGTTCTGTAGAATTAGATAAAACTTACTCCAATTTTTTTAAATTCAACTCTTAAAGCTGCAGTTCAGTCAATATCCTGCATGTGTGTTTTTTTTAATAAATCAGTTCTGTAGTAAGAAAAAATACTTTTAGCATTTTCTGTTTTTAAAAAAACAACTTTGAAAGACCATTTTTCTTGTATTCTATTTTAACAGCCATTTGCTAAGGCACTGCCCCTTCATGTCCTGTCACAAGCCCTGACACACCCCTTTGTCAGCCCCGCCCTCCCTCTAGCACTTGTCAGTGCAGGAATGCTCATGAATATTCATGAGCTTCCACTGACAGACAAGCAGATTATAAACAAATCCCAGCTTTTAATATGACGCCAAATTTCGACCTATCAATACATGGAGAATGAATTGACCTGCAGCTATACAATTCTTTAGCTAATTAGAGATTGCACACATGAAATTATTGAAGTAAAAAAATAAATGTAAACAAAAAAAAAAAAAAAAAGACTGAACTGCAGCTTTAATGCCATTTTTTATTCATTTTAATATACTGAGCAGCCTTTAATATCTATAGGAGGTTTTAGCATAACTCCCAGCAGTGTAAGGTCTTTGTAACATTTTCCCGTTTGTGATCATTTGTTGCCAATATCCCCAGAAGTTTGAGCTGCAAACGGTAACAGTCGATAATGTTACCTTGGTAATATAAGAATACATTGTAGCTGCTGAGTTACACTGACTTAAAGATTGATTGAAACTGAAAGGCATCCATTTAGTGGACCCTGGGAAGCAGGATCTTTGCTGACCGACCAAGGGAGAACGAATGGGTCGCAGCTTAGGTAATTATTTTTCAATAAAGGTAATAAAAGGCTACATTTATTAAAACAATTTGAAAATGAAAACTGATGCAATAGAAAGTAAGATCAATCCTAAAAAAAAGCTTTTTAAGTACAAACAACAAAAAGTTTAGAAAAGAGAATACAGGCTTATCTCGGTGTGAGATAGCCAGGCAGATTATTGGGGATAAGGAAAAAGCAGAGGTATTATTTGCCTCTGTACAGTATTTACCAGGGAGGAGTTAATTGCAAAAATATTGCAACTGGAGGAAGCCACATCCTCTTGTGTCAAACGACTCTTTGTGTAGCACTGCCGTTTGCCCAGGCTCTTCGCGACATGGTCCTCTATTGCTTAATTCAGGCTTCTGCCTGTTTTATTTCATCCCACTAAGGGACTGCAGCTTTAACAGATATGTTGGAGGCACTCAGCCATTGACCTTCAGCAGATTGTTCTTATATCAGTGACACAATATTTCATACAGCCTGTCACTTTAAGAAAAAAACCCCATAAAAGTAAAGCCTTTTAGGGAAACTAAACTATAAAGCAGCATAAGCCTTTCTACTTGTCGCTGGCCAACTAACCTGGTTCCTAGCTTAAACAATACATTCTTACTTAGGGTTACTATATACTTACAGTAATAATATCAGTAGTCTTTAGACACAAAAAACAGAGAACGTTCGCTCTACCTGTAGGGTGCTCACCAAGGATATTTAGCTTCCTAGGAAGCTTAATGTATGCAAAAAATGGGGGACTGAGAGAGAGAAGAGAGATATCCTTTTGATTGGTGCACTCCTAAATTATCCCAGATGTGAGCCGATGAAAGATAGACATTATGCGAGTGTTCGTGCCGGTTGAGGTATCTCTAAGCACAAATAAACCTTATTCCTTATGTCTAGCGATACCCTGACATGTGGGTCATATAGAAGGCACCTATTTAATAAATAGAATGATGTTTAAGGTAAGGAGAGGCAATTCAGCGGGCACCACGATGCATGAAGAAAAAATGCTGAGGCTGGACTGTGCTGTACTTACCGGAATAGGTGCCTTCTACATTGTCCTTAACATCAGCCGAGGAGCACACAGAACTGGTCTTCATATGTGAGTACATTTGCTGCCCCATGAGAGCTGCCCCAGGCACATAGGTTAATATAGTCCAGAGAGACTGGATAGGTTTTGGGGGGGTTCCAGGACTTCCCCCTTACAACTCTGCATATCTCTGCTAGACCTTATGCCATCTAGGGGTTAATGCCTACAGCCTCAAGCATGCATCATCACACCATGTGATCCGGTTTAAATGCAATATGACACATTATTTTTTTCAGTGGGTTTATATCAAGCTCTGTAGCACTGGTTGATTGGGGGCCTCTACCCCAATATTTTTGTTCTCATGTGGGTCATAGGTTGAATGTGTAGGCACAAATACCTGAATGTATAGGGTGTTTGTAAGATCAGAATACAATTACAATAAACTTTAAAACATCATATAAATAATTAAAAACACTCAAACTTTTAAAATCAATTAAAATATGAGGGTGACTAATGGGTGTATCACTGTCAATGGTGGATGTATATAGTCCTGTAATCAAAGCTACAATAGCTAGATAAGGACCAGACTAGTACCTATGGTGGTTTTATCAGCCAAATCACCAAAAAAGAAATTCCCACTCACACAGTATTGTATGTCTTTATTTGTATAGCGCCATAAATGTACATAGCGCTTCACAGTAATAATACACACGGTAATCATACCAATAACAAATAATATAAATAAGAGGTCATGGGAATAAGTGCTTTAGGCATAGGTGTAACATTTAGGAAGAGGAGTCCGTGGTCCGAGGAGCTTACACTCTAATTGGTATTAGCATCTGCTGTGCGATATGCTTTCTGACCAGCAGGCTTAGGGAGGATTTGTTCCTGTAAAGTACACCTAGTTTTGCATAGGTTTTGGATGTCAGGGTATCAATGTACATAAGAAAAAGTCAAGTGTTTTTCAAGTACATGTACAGTAAGACTTCTACGGATTATTTGTTTTTTTTCCTTTTATGGTGCTTTTAAGAGATTAGCCTCTCATTGGATATCTAGAAAGAAAAAAGGGTGCAATAACTTTTTATAGAGATAAAATATGCAACGAAGCAGTAAAAATACACTCACCAACTCCGTAGTATAAAAGGACTTTTAGACCACACAGGGTCTGGGGACACCATCTGGAGACCCACTCGTGCAAGCAGCAGATCTCTGCTCCTCCAGCTGGAGCACGCGACTACGCTTTCGGATAAAGGACATCATCATAAGTCTACATGTATTTGAAAAACGCTTGATTTTTTTCTTATACTGTATGAGTGGGAATATCGTAAAACACACAGATATATTTGTTGCATTATTTTTTAGCACCTTTGCACTATTATTAGCAAAACGCAAACCACAAACATGAACCTGGGAGTACCCCTATAGCCCCACCCTTTCCCAACACTGCCCACAATTTTCAATTTGTCCCAGTATCCGAAGAGAAGATGACAAAAGCGCTTCTCAAATTAAAACTAAGCAGCCAATGTGGACCTGACTTACTGCAAACCAAGTTCCTAAGACTTGTCAAACCAATTGCTTCCATAGTCAAATCTATCCTGTCTGCAGGCCATATCCCCAAGACCTGGAAAACTGCCAGAGTTGTCCCAATCTTCAAAAGTGGTGACAAAAACACTGTCTCAAACTACCGGCCAATCTCTCTTCTCCCAATTCTATCCAAAGTCATGGAAAAATGTGTTCACTCCCAATTAAGCGATTGCTATACCCAGACAAATTTCCCAGAACCAACGCTAACACCACCCTAACTCCTGTTACCGTTTTCAAATACTTGGGCATATGGTTTGATTCCCATTTAACATTCGGGATGCACATTGATACCCTGACATCCAAAACCTATGCAAAATTAGGTGTACTTTACAGGAACAAATCCTCCCTAAGCCTGCTGGTCAGAAAGCATATCGCACAGCAGATGCTAATGCCAATTATAGACTATGGGGACATAGTATACGGCTAGGCACCCCAAACCCACCTTAGCAAACTTGACACCCTGCTGTTTTGTTCACCAATGCAACTACAACACACATCACTGCAAAATGCTCAAGAACTATATTGGTCATCACTAGAGTCTAGGCGCAAAGTTAATCTTTCCTGTCTTGCCTTCGAATACTCTCTGGGCAAGCTACCAATCTATCTGAACAAGCTCCTCACCCCTACCACATGCAGCACCTATCACTTGAGATCAGACTCCAAAAGACTGTTCATGGTCCCAAGGCTCAGCAAAGTATCCGGCCGCTCCTCCTTCTCTTACCGTGCACCCCAAAACTGGAACAATATACCGGAGACTCTCACAGCCGCCACCAGTTTAAGTTAATTCAAAACTAAAGCTGTCTCACATTTTAACCTGTTTGTAACTGCGACATACATCTAGAATATTATCTCTAACTGTGCATGCTATGTCTTGTATATAATGTATACCCTCTTCACTTATGTAACTGTATTTGTAACTATGCATTATTTGTCATCTTAACTCTATGCCCAGGACATACTTGAAAACGAGAGGTAACTCTCAATGTATTACTTCCTGGTGAAATATTTTATAAATAAATAAATAAATACAAATTAATGGGGTGATAACTACAAGATGCAATTGGTAAGAGATGGATAAACTCATGGCAATGAATGTAAGATAAATATAGTTTTGCATAGTATAATTATTAACAATTATTTCTTATGAACCCTGTGTCTAACCAGAGGTGGACAACTCCAGTCCTCAAGGGCCACCAACAGGTCAGGTTTTCAGGATATTCCTGCGTCAGCATAGGTGGCTCAATCAGTGACCCAGTTCTTCGATTGAGTGATTCACTGATTGAGCCACCTGTGCTGAAGCAGGGATATCCTGAAAACCTGACCTGTTGGTGAGCCTTGAGGACTGGAGTTGTCCACCCCTGGTCTAACACCAAGTATGCACTTGGAAATGTTAAGTTAAGCCATAAAAATACAATATGTCTCATACAGTATATCATCCATATCATGTCATGAGAAAGTTATGTAATTAATTGCTTACAGCACATTACAGTATGTATTATTGATGCTCATAAAACACATTATTTAAAATGATTATATAAGGACATGACTCTCCATAAACTGTCAGGGTCTGAATCATCTGAATAACTATTATGCTCATGGGGGCTGGACCAAGTGGTATGGGGGGTACTGCAGCACCCAATGGACTTATACATTTTTACATAATGGTAATGTATGTACAGTATGTATGTTACTGATTTTGTATGTACAGCACCCCCACCCAAACAATAGTTCATGCACACCTGCTTATGCCACAAGCAAAGTCCAAACTTTAATAAGATGAGATTTATATTTCCTCTTTATGCAGAACAACATGCATTTGAACAATATCAGTATAAAAACAACACGATGAAAGAAACGACTATAAATAAGCTATGAGTACTGCACTTAACAAGAAGACAAACATCTTACCAATGAGAAGCCTTTACTGGATGACTGTGTAACGTTAGCATTGCAAAATCAATGCATGTTACACAAACAGATTAGATTTAATAAAACATACAGAAGCAGATCTTGTTTGTTCATACCTCCTGTGGTACTCTGTCTGATATAATACACAATACAAGTATATAACAAGCATGTCCCACTGCGGACCGTTGGTAAATGGAATGGATTTTTAGGAGTTTCAATATTACACCTTTTTATGTAGTGGTTTATACATTTTGGGCGATAAAAACTTGGAAGCAATTTATCCAGTTTGTAATGACTCTGAATTATCTAAGTTCCGTCAATAGGAAGACTTTTGCACAGCAGTCCGGGTGTTGCAATGAAACAAAAATTGGCAGCCAATCTGATGGTTTTTTGCTCCTACTGTGTTCAAGATGAGTAGTGTAAGGTTAAAATGTGTCTTATCGGTCTTTAATCTAAACCTTTGTAGTCCTACAGTACCTTAAGCATCCAGTCAGTAGCTAAAGTTTTTATGTTCATTTATTTGTCTCACGTATTTGTACTTCCTTCGATGTTACTGTTTTCCCAATTGCAACTCAGACGTGATGGCCAGACTACTGACCTACACTTTGTATAGTCGCATCCAAAATCAGGATATAATCATTTTAAATGCGCACGGTCCTATAAGGCTGCAGCCACGCTAGCGCTGAGCGTGCTGACTGCGAAATGCTTGTCGAGTTTTGTTTCGGCAATTTAAATTGTCCCATCCCCGCTCACGCACACGCACTCATGTATGGGCACACATGCCCCCCCCATCCTCCAGCCCCCACCCCCACGTGCGCTTGCAAAATAGCTAGGACACCCAGCGCTCATGCTTGGAGAGCTGGTGAGGTCACCGCTCTCAAGCATGAGCGCGGTTAGCGCCAGCGGGGCTGCAGCCTAACTGTTAATAGATCAAATATATAAAGTGTTGCCCATCAGAAGACGAAAGCGCTGGTGGACACTGATCTCATCTAATATCCATATGTTTCATTCAATGTCCATGAAAATCATAGAACAGCATTAAGGTGTGATAGCAAAACTAGTGCAGACATCAATACACAATATTTTAATTCATATAGTCATATACACAGGAAGTGCTTCCCATGGGGGAAGAGTTAGGCGGAGTACTGCTCCAAAAAATGATGGAGGCTGGATCGTAGAATAAAAATGTATTAGGTCATCAGCAACATACCAAAAAGGAGTAGTGGGACAGTCTAACGCGTTTCGCGCAACACTGTGCTTTGTCAAAGAGTGCTATACCTCCGTACCACGTAGGATTTAATAGGAGTCCCAAATTAGATGTTCCACCCTCTGTGCTCCGGAAAAAGGTTCCCCAATGCATTGGAAGCCATAGATGTTTTGGCGTACACAGGTGGCGGCCCCTCTGGTGGGAGTCAAGAATACATATTCTTCAAATATTTAGTCAATGTTAAAGATGATAAAATAAATCAACCATGTGCAAAAATATAATTGTGATCCCATAGAAAATCCTAAATTATGCCAACATCAATTTGATATAAAATATATATATATATATATTTAATGATAATTTGTTGTATCTTCATTGATTGATTGATTCATTGTTTAAAAACAAGTTTAAAAAAACGAATTTGGACTAATCTTTGGAGTTTAATAAACCCTCAGTTAGAATGCTGTCATTACTTAAATTACCAGAAAAGTGTCACACACTAATGTAAATGTACAGTAATAAGCAATATGTGTTTCAACTGTGCCAGTTAATAATAAAAAATAAAAAAAATTAAATGTGGCTTTTCTTTTATAACGGTAGAACTAATATGACTTGCCACATTTTTCCCACAAAAAGCTGAGCAATTCTGGATATCTGTTTGTCTTTCAGAGCTAAGGTACTGTATCCAAGAAAATCAAAAAGGTTTTTCTATGAACTGAGTAGTTGACCCAGGCACCGGTAGTAGGGAAACTTGTTAAATGGAAAAAAAAATATCAGAAGGGAGCAGTATCATGTTTTTGTTCAGTAATGTTTACCTAAAGGTCGTTTGTCTTGTCTGATTACTGAAGTTAGTTATAGCTGATTTTTATCATCACAATATGTTTTTCCCACAACGTATAATCCACAGGGTCATACAATACATTGACCTATATGTACAGTACATTCATAATTGTGATATTGTTTCATGGGATACATTTTATTAATGTGGATGCCTAAATGAATGCGTACAGATGTAGCAAGACTTGCTATCTTTGGTACCATGACAAGGCGCGAGATTCCACCTGCAGGGAACACTTTGGTTATAGAACAAAAAAGTGGGGGTCACTGCATAAGACGCAGTTATTCCTCTAGAACCCCTTTTAGACTTTGTGCACTCTCCTTAGACAGTACAGATCAAACTAACATTAAGACAATGTTGCTAGTTTGCAGTTTTAGCACAAAAAACTGAAGAGAACCCCATTATAATTGATATTTGTGCAATTAATTATTTAAAAAAAAACGTATTTTAAATAAAAACATAAAAAAAAGTATAGGGTATGTCTAAATATACATAACACAGACACTGTATATACATGAAAAACAAATATAAATTTGTGGTATCACTAATAATGTATGTGCGAGTCCAATGACCTAAAATTGATTAAGTTAGCGACTTTTGAGGAGTAGTGATCTCCATGTATCTATATCAGTGTGTTATTTGCAGGGTATTGTGATTAACATTCTACACAAATACCTGATACAAGTGTATCTTATGCAAGAAACACATTGTTTAAAGCTCAAAGGGCTATTTATTGACCATTGGTCAATAAAGCTGGAGGGAGAACGTTTTCTAGTTTCCTAGACTGTGGGCTCTCTGGTGCTTTAAGAAATTAGGGGGCTATGCTTCCATTCAGAAAGGAATTAAAAACCTTCCTTTTTAAACAAAGCATGGCAAACAGTCCCTAATACACTGGCAACTAGATGTCAAGCTCCCATCGTGTTTCCTGCTCTTTGATGGTCTTGCTCTTTGTTCCCTATATGTTTTCTTTCGGTAGGTCCCGGTTGTAAGTCTGTGATGTGTATCGTACCAAAGTGCCTACACGTGCTCTAATACTGAGTTTCACGGTTAGAAAATTTTCGAAATAAATAAATAAGAGCAACAATTTAACGCCCCCCTGCTAAACATTTCTAATCATTTCTAAGATGGCCGGGACACATCTAGGCGGCCAACCCAGAGCCTTCCTGGACCCCATTCACCATCCCCACATTCCAGCACTGGCTGTTCCCACGGGAATACTGGGACATGATGGGTCACATCTGGATGCTAGTTTTCCCTACCAGAGTAAGTGTGAATACGGCACCTATTATAATAATTTCATGTTTTGTTTAAGTACAAATGATATATACACTATACTGTAGTGTCTTGTCAGTCTCTAGTCACTAAAACAGACCACAAACAACTGTGGAACTCTGATCGGCATTGGCATACATATGTAACCCCCTGTGAATACCAAGTAACACTTGAACACTGCACCCTGGCAGGTTCCTCTCCATGGACATGTGGCTGTGATAAGCCAGTAGAAAGGCTGGTGAAGAAGGAGGGACAATGAGAGAGAGTGAGCTTTAAAAGGGGGGCAGCCATGACAATAAAGAAAATCCGCGCAGAACTGAGAGAGTGAGGCTTGATTCAGAGACTCCTGTGACACGGGACCTGGACATGTCCCATGTTGAGACAAGAAGGGCTGACTGGACAGAGTCCAGCTGCAGAGAGCCAGAGCCTAGGGAGAGAGACTGCCAATGGAGGGGATCACCCGACAGGTCATAGGAATAGCGGTACCAAAACACAACCCTTCGCGATGTACAGGCCTGCAACAGTGTATTGGTACTCCAAATATAGGCCTGACCTCCCAGGTTTGGGAGGCCTATTACGTCGACTATGCACAGCACAGCACTTATGTGCACGTTGACTATGCACGGAGGCCTATTACGTTGACTATGCACAGCACAGCACGTTGACTATGCACACACATGCACAGCACTTATATGAACTGTGATGATAATGTCTATTGTGATATGTATGCGGTGCACTGATCCTATTTTTAAGGATCACAAAGTTATTGATATCTGTTTGCTATATATACCATGTACATAAATCTGCTATATTCATCCAAGTGTTGTGCCCTCTTACTGGCTCCACGCACGTGTGGCAGCTGACATAGGTGTATGGACGTAGGCCCCCACCTCAGCATCAGGCACGTACAGTACTATAAGGCCTCTAATATTTCTGAAGTACAGTAATAATAGAGGGGATACATATAGGAGCCCGACCTCCATCTGAAAACATGAAAAACTAGGTGCCAACCAATCAGCGAAGAGATTGTCATCGCTGAGCCAAGTAGAGGCTGAGGTCTCCTCTTTGATGACTAATCAGGACTGGGGGCTGGTACAGTGCTGCAGGATGGCCCCAAGGAGTGAGACTTAAGGGAAAGGGAAATATTAACTGGCCAATAGGGAGTGAGCGAGACACTGCTCCTTGGTTTCAGTTCCATACCTCCCGCATGGCAAGACACCTCACTGCTGGGTAGAGGACAATACTCCAGCCTTGAAGTTTGTACTCTCCCAGCAGGTGGGAACATCCCAGCCCACCTCACCTTTGTCTCACAACACTTAACCTAGCCCAATACAAGGGATAGTCTTCGATAAGTGAATCATGGGCCCAGTATACAATGAATCCGACAGATAGCACAGTAAGCACAAAATAAACTTGGTGTTACAGAAGGCTATCTGAGGGAACATATATTAACAGTGTTTGGCAGCCATTTTGGCTATACTTAGATGGCCATTCTGACCCAGGGACTACTGTAGGTTGCCATCTTGACAGATGGGGCAACCAGTGGGCTTAACCTTTAATAAACTGAACAGGGCTGCCCTACCGTCACAATGGGTTACATTGAATTTACTGTAAGTTAAAGACACACTAGCACCACCTATCGTTACTACAAAGTACTAAGACAGGCTCAAAACTCAATGTGGCAGCCGCGGGTCACCAGCGGTCCCAGGGGCTGCCACATACAATGAAATTCTGGGGAACTTTATTTGGTTAAGCACTTTCATGGAAACAGTAACTTTTGCTACATCTGCATGTCATAACCACAGGGAATTTCATAGAATGTGACTTAATTGGCATAGGGTTAAGTAGAGTGGAACAATAAATCTACTGGATATCAAAAGATATTTTGGCAAAATGTTCCCGTTTTTAAAGTAATTCCATTTGACAATGAATTGATTTTAAGCAACATGAGTTACCAAGAACAGTTAGAAAAAAAACAACAAATCTTGTTACAATTGTAATCCATGTCTTGCAAAATGTCATTGAAAGCTGGCAAAAATGCAGCATTTGCAACTAATGTCATAACATTATTAACACTGTCAGGCTTAGCGATTTTTTTTTGTAATAATTCAAAATGATAAAAAAAAATGTGTAACTACTGCTAGGTTACTTTTTGAGGGGTTGCAGGTATGATTTGATACATATTTATTCTAAAAACATGCCACCAGATTTACATTCAGAACTGTTTAGCATTTTAGTAAAAGGGCTGATAAGGTAAATCAAGTGGTCCTCGTCCGTCATCAGTTTGTTTAATTCTTTGTTTCTCATTCCTGCTCCTCAAATGCCAAAACTGTAGCACTAGAACCATGACATGTACTTAAAATAAAAATTTGATTTAAAACGTGATTTTCCTTATTTTTTTGTTAGGCATCGATTATCACAGTCGTCATATTCAATGAAGTCTGTCAACAACTTAATATCAATACGATAATAACTGGTTGTACAACTTCCATTTTCTACCTCACGTAAATAATGACTGACAGTGTAATGATGGCATTTATCATATGTTGAAAGGCCTTTTATTAAAAATATCCACCCAATTTAACAAAAGGGTAGTACAGTAGCCAGCTTTGAAGCTTTAAAAAGGATGTTGCTTTTTTTAAATCAATTCAAAATATTCAATACCCTTAGTGTCCTTAATATCCGAATGCTATTAAATGTAAATGTAAAGACTTACAATATTTCTAACTGTACAAAAGCCTTTTCATACCATCATTCAAACTGTTATTCTATTTAGAATCTTCACAGTAATTTAGTGTTTTCAATAAACATAAAGCAGGTTTCCTCAGTTTGAAAACTTGCTGTAACCATTTAACAAAGAAGTTGAGATGGTAGCCATTGGCCCTGAGAAAATAATGACTACTGAGTTTCATCTAACTAAAAATAAGAAATGTATGTACAGGCATACCCCGCTTTAAGGACACTCACTTTAAGTACACTCGCGAGTAAGTACATCTTGCTCAATAGGCAAACAGCAGCTCACGCATGCGCCTGTCAGCACGTCCTGAACAGCAATATCGGCTCCCTACCTTCCCGAAGCTGTGCGCAAGCGGGGAGACTGTAGAGCTTGTTACAAATGTGTTATTCACATCAGTTATGCACGTATATGACGATTGCAGTATAATACATGCATCGATAAGTGGGAAAAGGGGAGTGCTTCACTTTAAGTACATTTTCACTTTACATACATGCTCCGGTCCCATTGCGTACGTTAATGCGGGGTATGCCTGTATACAGCTTTCTTCTCCCAGTGCGCTTTCTTCTTTCCAAGCTCTTCACAATTACAAGAAAAAGAAAAACATTGACATATTATTGAAGAAGTCAAATACAAGGTAGAAATATAGGATGCAACAAAATATGGAATGGAAAATTTAATAATAAATGCAGGACACGTGGGCATGCACCAATTAAACGCCCGGGTACTTTATCCTGTTTTTAAAGATTTCCAGAGTGGGGGTATCTAGAGGATCATGTGAGGCAGAGAGTCCCAGAGAGTAGGAGCAGCATACAGTAGCTGAAGGGTTGGCCCAAAAGAATGTCAAAGAGATACTGGGAACTTTTACAAGACCTTCACCTGTGGAAAAAAAGTGAATGAGTGGGGTTATAGGGAGACCGGAACTCCTTTATGACTCTGATTATGTAGGGCTTTATACTATATGCCAATAAGCCTACCTTGAAATAGATTCACCACCTTGTAGGTAGAGATGGGCGAATCCGCCTAAATCCGTTTCCCAGATTTTCTCACATTTTCACCCCCAAATCCGATTTGCGGAGTGAAATCCGCAAACGAATATGGTCTCTTTTAATCCATGTGGATACATCAAAAATCGACATTGGACACAACGGATTTGTAGAATTCAATCTGCGGATTCAGCAATCTGTTGGAAGATTCTTAAGAACCCACCAATGGGTTGCGGAATCCACAGAGTGTAGTAAAAAGAGTAAAAAAAATCTCAAAATGGGAATTGCCACTTTTTGAATTTGATCCACTGAAATCCGTGAACAAAAGGAACCGGCTGATCCGCTGCAGATCCAAATTCGCCAAAAAAAAACGTGCCCACCTCTACTTACAGGTAACCAGTGCATAGAACGAAGAACAGGTGTTATATGACAGGAACAAGTCTATTTAGTATTAGCATTCTTCACCAGCTGCAGGCAACGTAGATCTGTTTCAAGAAGTCCCAAATAGCTACCGATGCATTAACTTCCATTCAATGTACGTTGCTCTACTCATCATATTGAATAGCGGCCACAATATTCCATGTGACCATTACAGTCACCTTTCACAGGTACAATTTTAAAGCTAACACAATTATACAACCTGATGTCTTAATAAATATGTCTTAATATTGGAAATACACCTTTCATATGAAAGATTCAACATTTGTCTAATCAAGGAACTGGAAATGTTTTTTCAAATAGGTTTTGAAATTTTGATCAATTATGGGGTGATGTACTGTACTGTATCAAACCAAATTTGGAGTGAAAATGTCGCATATGGCTCCGTTTTCATTCTGAATCTATTTGTGCCGGTGGGGGCAGTCACCAAAGTTAGATACAATTAAGCTATTAATGTTTACCTTAAAAATGAAAACTGTGCATTAACCAAGCACAAGTATAGTGTATATCATTAAAATCGTTTTTTTTTTTAAATTATTATTATTATTGCAGAAAAGCTGCAAAGAGGGTACAGAAAATGATGTATCTATAAGGCTTACAGGAGGGCATGTAGAATCAAACATGAAACTTTACTAATGCCAAAAAACATGTGGGGGTTGGACATAATGGACACATCGTTCGATTCGTTACCCCGTACAATGCACAATAGCAGGGTATTAAGAAAGTTCTGCAGAAACATTGGTCTATACTGTATACTGGCAGGGATTTGAAACTCTTATTACAGCCAAGGGTTAATATAACGGCTACAAGTCTGGGAAATGTTGCAGATAGTTGCGGTTCATGTAAAGCCTGTCCCTTTGTGAAAGTGAGGAAATACATTTTTGATAGTACACAAGAAAAATAATACGTGATTCGTGATTATATTAACTGCCTGACACGAAAGTCATTTATGGTCTTGTGTGCTCTTGTAACATACAGGTGCGCCGACGAGTATTCTAAATCTTGCCTTAAACTTGCCTTGGAAAATCTGGGGCTATCACCAACAAGAGCCAGAGTAGATGGAAGCTTAGGTTTCTAGCTCTGCTCGCATCGGCATAATAATCTATTAAAAGCGGCAATCAAAGTGACCCCCCACGAATCAGTCCAGTGAATTCAAGTAGGGGAATACCTGGTGATGCCGGCACGGGGAAAAGCAAAGCAGAAAGACCCCTCGGTCACGACTTATTTCAATAAAAAAAACCCTGCAGCAGGAGACAGTCCTGATCCCCCTACAGCAGAGATGGCGGCAGAGGCTGAGGTTACCAGGCCGGCTGCAAGAGCGGATGACAACGAACCAGTTACTAGAAAAGACTTCAGGGAGCTCTGTGCAGAGATGAAACAGTTCTTCAACAGAGAGCTGTGGAATTTGCGGAGGGACCTCGATGGACTGGGGGAGAGGACCGGGTCCCTAGAGACCAAAATGGACGCTAACACGAGGGCCATCCAACAGACAAACAAAACAGTAGCCCAGTTACAGGATAAGATCCGTGACCTCTCAGACAAACAAGAGGACACTGAAAATCGGGACAGACGAAATAATGTCCGTATCCGTGGGGTGCCTGAGACAGTAACAGACGCTGAGGAATTTGTTCAGCAGTGGCTGGAGCATATACTGCCTGATAAATCTGCCCAGGACTTGCACCTTGATAGGTGCCATAGAGCCCTCAGAGTAAGGGGCAGCCCTGCATTGGCGACGCATCAGAAGGGTTTGGAAATGCTCACCCGTGCCGCTCCCCCCCTCGCGGTCCCCCCCCCTCCTCTTGCCGCCTCTCCCTCGTTATCTCATCTTACCCATGGCCTCCTCCCCCCCGCCTGTCTGCCCCCCTCCCCCCCACCTTCCCCCCCTTCTCCTTCCTCTCTCCGCTCTCCCCGCCACCCCCCTTCCCCCCGCCTTCCCCCCCTTCTCCTTCCTCTCCCCGCCACCCCCCTTCCCCCCCCTTAACCTCCCCCCACTCATCCCTTCCCCTCCCACTATCCTCCCCTCCCTCTCCCCTCACCACCCCCCCCCCACATCATTTCCCCTCCTCTGCATCACCCTACCTTTTGCCCCTAACCCCTCCACCCCCCTCCCTGTCCCCCACACCCCCCCCACACCCCCCTCCACCCTCCACCCCTCCCCCCACAGGTTGTACTAACAGTAAGCGGGGGGAGATGAGCAATACACCATGGGATGAGAGGAGAGCAGTTAAGGGAGAGAAAGAAGTTCCGCCATAGGGGTGCTCCTGCCAGGGCCAGGCTGACACATATACATCTTAAAGGGATTTTGCATATAGGAGACATTACAGGCCCAAGAGAGAAAGGTTATTGTTGGGTTCATGTTTGACCCAGGTTTGTTAGTTCAACCTTAATGACTTTGACTCTACATGATGACTATTGATTAATGCACTTTGTTTACTTTAGGGTCAGGAATCGCTCACGGCGGTCGGCTGGCGGGGTATCGGGGTGCTCGGGGGCACCCTCGATGGGGTCCCATCTCGGTGGACCGCTCCGTGACCGAGACACAGGCCCCCACTCCGCATGAGATCTACGGATGGGGCAAGCGAGGATACGTAAGCCCCCAACGCAGAATCCCACAGAGGCATTAACTTCGGGAGTGGGGAGACGTCGGTCCGGGGAGGCCCCCGAGCGCCGGGATGCGTCCGTGGAGCCGAAGCTGAATTACGCTAAGTCTATAGTTATTGTTTTACTTTTTGAAGTTGTAATAAAGAATGTTATGTGATGCCGCAATACACACACAAAGTTCAATGTCGGTGCGAGACACCTTTGGTCTTCGCCGGCGCCTCACAAGGTATCTCATGGAGGTAGTCCATGGGAGCCAACACGCCCTACAGAGGACATGCCCACAAAGACTTGCACTCCCGATTGACGGGTGCCAGTCGGCGGTCCGACAAACAGGGCATAAGAGCCGACTCTGGATCAGCCCAGACAAGGCTCTTCCCTTTTTCTTTTTATTTACCCAGTTCTTCCCCCTCTCCTTCCCCCTCTCCTCCCCCCCTTCCCTATCCTTGGGGCTGCGGGCCTACCATCAGAGCAGGGCAAGGCCAACCCAGGGGCACATACCTATCACAGGTCACACTCACGATAATAGGAGGCCCAGATTTGGACCGCCTCAGAACCATAACATCTCTACGCAGATCCCAGACACTAACCTAACTATATGGCGCTGAATTTTATATCTATAAACGTAAAGGGATTTAACAACCCTACGAAAAGAAAAGTCACCTTTACAGATTTTAAGGCAAAACAGGCCGACATCCTCCTAATACAGGAAACACATTTTAGCCGTAACAGTGTACCCAAATTCCTAGATAGACAATTCACACAATTCTATTGGGCGTCCGCTGCAGAAAAAAAAAGAGGGGTCAGAGTTATCTTCCACAACAGGGTTCCATTCACACTGGACACGGTTAGGAGAGACAGTGAAGGCAGATACTTAATAGTAGTGGGTTCAATACAAGAACAGCCACTGACAATAGCCTCGGTGTATGCCCCGGGTGAGCAAGGACACGAATTTATCAAGGATTTTTTTCAGAAACTGACGCAGGTAGCCAAAGGTCAGATAATCCTAGCAGGAGACTTTAACCTTACTATGATCCCCAAGCTAGATAGATCGGGAATCGCTAGAAACGGTCGTAAGAAAGTGATTGACACCCTAAAATCAGGTCTCAAGATAGCCCAGCTAGTAGATATCTGGAGGGAACTTCACCCCACAGAAAAAAACTATACTTTTTACTCCCACCCCCACGACGTCTATAGCAGAATCGACTACTTCTTCATTTCTAGTAGACTGGTTCCCTTGGTCGCCCAGGCTTTGATCCATGATATTTCATGGTCAGACCATGCGCCTATAGAGCTGAGGTGCAACCAAATTCGCCCTGATAGACCCGGTGCAAATTGGAAATTAAATGAGTCACTCCTTAAGATCCCAGCTACATGCGACTCAGTTGGAGAGGAGATAGATCAATTCTTCACGACTAATTATGGTTCGGTGAGCTCCGACCTCACCCTCTGGGAGGCCCATAAGGCAACCATAAGGGGCACTTTAATTGGTATTGCCGCCCGTAGAAAGAGAGAGCGTAATAACAAGATAGCAGCCCTCCAATCCAAATTAAATTCCCTCACATCAAGACACAAACTGACGCAAGATCCGAGGGTCCTATTGGAGTTAAAGAATATCAAAATCGAACTAAACCTACTATTGGTCTCCCAGGCTGATGAATCTCTGAGTTGGTCACAGAGGAAATTTTACGAAAAGGCGAACAGGCCGGATACCATGCTAGCGTGCAAACTAAACACTAGACAGCCTAATTATAACATACAGGCGGTGCGTCTGAAGGACGGCTCCTCCACATCCAACCCAAAAAGCATAGTCGAGGAATTTAAATCATTCTACGAAAATTTATATAATGGAGAGAAAGTGGCACATAATCCCAAAACGGCAAGGGCCACGGAAGATTTTCTAGTACGGTCCAACCTAACAGGGCTGAGCGAGCAGGACAGGGAGGGGTTGGAGGCTGATTTCACATTAGAAGAACTTACCCAGGTCATCACGGACCTTAAAACCTCAAAGGCCCCGGGGCCAGATGGGTTTTCGGGGCAGTATTATAAGGCGTTCGCAGAGAACCTAGCCCCATGGCTGCTCCGAATGTATAATGCTGTATTAGCAGGAGCCCCGTTCCCGGAGCGGATGCTCCAGGCGTCAATCTCAGTTATCTGTAAACCTGGGAAAGATCCGCAGGACTGTAAAAGTTATAGACCAATTTCCCTAATTAATACAGATGTTAAAATATATGCCAAACTACTGGCCAATAGATTAAGTCTTATCCTGCCCAGACTCATACATCCAGATCAAGTCGGCTTTATAATGGGTAGACAAGCTGCGGACAACACCCGACGAATCATTGATCTGCTAGAAATAGCCACTAATCAGAAATTAAGCGTTATGATGTTGAGTCTGGATGCGGAAAAAGCGTTTGACAGGATTGACTGGCCCTACTTAAAACAGACGCTTGGGGCATTCGGCTTTGGGGAAAGGGTGAGTGGGGCGATAATGTCGCTATACTCGGGCCCCGCAGCCAAGGCCATACATCAGGGTTTCCCCTCTAATTTATTTCAAATTAAAAGCGGCACACGTCAGGGGTGCCCGTTATCCCCCCTGTTATTCGCCCTATGTATGGAACCTTTAGCTGCGCAAATCCGTAACAACCCGGATATTTCAGGGATTACGGTGCATTCACAATCACATAAGATTGCCCTGTACGCAGACGATATACTGCTGCTAATCTCCAGGCCTCTAACCTCCCTGCCGAACCTATTTGACCTGTTGGATAAATTTAATAGAATATCAGGATTCAAAATAAATCAAACCAAATCAGAGGCCCTGAATATCAGCCTCCCAAAGGAAACTGAAAAACTACTGAGTCTGAACTTTAATTTCAATTGGCAACCAAAACATATTAAATATCTAGGGGTCTACATCACTAAAGATTACAGGGGCGTCTATGATGCTAATTACCCCAAACTAATCAAGGAAGGATCCATAGTGTCAAGATGAATCTCCTCCCCCGTATCCTATATTTGTTTCAGACTCTACCAGTGCCACTTAGACTGAAGGATATACTCTCACTTCAGTCTGATATCTCCGAATTTATTTGGGGAGGGAAAAAACCGAGAGTAAATAAGACAATTATGAAAAAAACCACGCGGACAGGAGGCCTAGCGGTACCTTGCCTGGTCTCTTACTACAAAGCGGCGCAATTGTGTCAACTCACACAATGGCAGACCAACCCCGATCTGAAAAGATGGGTGGATCTGGAAAAGAGGGCTTGTACCCCACTAGAGATAGAGAATTTGCTATGGTTACCCAAAACAGCTATTAAATGGGCTGAACGACCGCTCTCATCGGTGGCCAACTCACTGTCGGTATGGGAGACTACAAAATATAAACATACCCTGACCACAAGGCGCTCTAAGATGGCCCCCTTGTGGGGCAATCCTAACTTTGCACCGGGACTAGTGGCAAATGCCGCAGGGCCCTGGAAAAAATATGGATATCTTAGGTTAAGAGATCTGGAGGGTATACCGAACAGAGTTAAATCATTCGAACAAATTAGATCTGAAAAAAACATCCCACATTCCGAATTTTTTCGCTACCTCCAGATACGAGCGTTCTTCGCCAAAAACTCCCCCTTCCCACCATTAACCACATTCGAAAGGCTCTGTCTGACGAAAACAGACACACAGGGACTTACATCGCAGATCTATAGAGAAGTGGTCGGTTCTGGGAGCTCACAGCAACGACAAAAACTGACATACCAACTTAGATGGGAAACAGATATTGGGGAGGAATTGGAGGAGGACGACTGGACTGCTATAATAGAGGCTACTGCCAAGAGCTCCATATGCACTACTTTGAAGGAGAATGCATATAAAGTATTGATGAGGTGGTACCTCACCCCATTAAAATTATCAAGGTTTGTCACAGGATACTCCCCTCTGTGTCCCAAACAGTGCGGAGAATCGGCGGACCTGTTGCACATGCTGTGGTCTTGCCCTCGGATCTCACACCTGTGGGATGAAATTAGACATTGGATCCAGAGGATTTTTGACCTCACAATTCCCCCTGATCCGTGGCTGTTCCTATTGAACAGACCATGGAAGGGTCTTTCAAAATCAGGTAATTAACTAGTTGCACATTTTGCAACAGCAACGAGGTGCGAGATCGCAGCTATGTGGAAACAACCAGAGATCCCAAATATCCCAAAAATTCGGAATCGATTATGGTACATATGCCAGATGGAGAAATTGACGAGTCTGGTCAATGACACTGGCGAAAAATATCTAAAAGTCTGGGCGCCTTGGCTGGAACAGACAGACATCCCGGGGATTGAGGTAGCCACGATATGGCAGTGATTATTCCAAGTGCATTCTCCTACAAAGTAAGCGGAACGGACTACGTGACCTAGTTGAGGACTCACCAGGTGAACACTTTGGGCGGCCCGAGAAGTCGGCAAACAAACGGTGTATAGTAAATCTACCAGCCACCTATGGGAAAGTGGCAGTGCAGCGTGCCCGCGCCCCCCCCCCCTTCCCTCCTTCCCACCCTCCCCCACCTTAATTAACTTTTTTTTTGTGTTGTTCCCCCAAGTTTAACCTACATAAATATCCCAACTGGTTTTAGAGATATCATGTGCAACGCATGAACACTTGTGGCTCCAGAAGGAGAATGTAGCAGTATCGTACATGACTGTAATACTGTGAATGTTCGTGTTATTTGTATTGCGATGCTATTTATATTGAAAATATTCCAATAAACTTGAAGTTATAAAAAAAAAGAGTCAGTTACATGCTGGGTACATGCTGCAACATTTCAGTGACATTTCTGCAGAGACTAATTGCCCTTCGGATTAACACAGCAGGGGTCTCTGGCAGTCCCATTCAGTTTGAATGGGACTGCCAGAGACCCCCGCTGTTAATCCGATGGGCCATTAGTCTGTCTGCAAAATGTCAGGGAAATGTTGCACCTTGTACCCAGCATGTACCCAGCATGTACCCAGCATGTATCCATGATGTACCCAGGATGTACCTGGGTCTTGTTGGTGATTGCCCCAGATTTGTTTTAGAATACTCGTTGGCACTACAGTATTGTACCTCCAGAAAAGTAAGGTGGTATAGTCTTCAACATACTGTATACAGTAGCCAGCATTAGAAATGCAGCAACTGATATCAGCTGGAAGTTTCTCACCAGGAGGTCCGCTGCCTCAGGTTTATAATCAATTGAGGTTTATAATCAATGAAAAACATATTATTTAAAGAAAAGGGTCAAATTGGCCACTCACAATGGTAGCTAGGACAAAAGCATATAGGACTGAAGGGAAAGCCACAGATGGTATCGGCGGCAGAGAATCAGGCCGGGAATGGGACATCGTGTCCAGATGTTGACGCACTTCCGCTTCCGGTCAGGTCACGATCGATGGGACGCTCGGTCACGACCTTAACGGAAGCGGAAGTGCATCATCATCTGGACACGATGTCTCGTTCCCGGCCTGATTCTCCACCGCCGATACTATCTGTTGCTTTCCCTTCAGTCCTATATGCTTTTGTCCAGCTACCATTGTGAGTGACCAATTTGACCCTTTTCTTAATAAACCCATTTTTCATTGATTTGAGCTATGGAGCTTGTGCTCTCCTCTTTTGTTTTTTAATGTACCTCTATGTCCACAATTTCTCCAGCACAGTGCTCTTGCTTCTTTATAAATATGCGCTAATCTATCTGGTGTTAAATACCACCTCATCATGATCTTGTACCTATTTTCCTTCATTATAGTGCAGACAGACGGGCTCGCCGCAGCCTCCCATATCTCATCCCAATCCTCCCCAGAAATCTCCTTTCCAATATGTTTCTCCCACCGAGTCATACAGTATACTGTATGAGTGTTTTTCTTTCTTCTCTAGGAAACTCAGAGCAGTATATATTTGAAATCAGTCCTTTCTGATGTGTTTGTGTTGTGCACTTCTCTTCAAATTCAGTTGGATGTGTATTCCCTCATGGGGAAATTTTTGAAATAATAACATGCCTGACTTGTGTGTATCTGAAATATTCTGAAGCTGGAATATTCTATTTCTTCAAATGTATACATTTTCCCCAAAAACATATTGTCTTTAATCCTAATTATACTTTTAACAATCCAGCTATTATTCCTTCCTGGTATACATCCTGGGCACAATTCCTCATTCCTCCATAAAGGGGTCATGAGCGAGGGTAGTCCCTTTAATCCTTTTTTTTCTTCACTTACTGTATATCCCAAATATTTACAGTCAATTTAATAACCCGATGGTTATACAGACTCTTTGGGTCTATTCTTTTTGGGGATCCACAGTAATGAATCTATATTTTGTACGGGGATCTTATTCGCTTCTATCTCCACCAATATAATAGCCGGTGTGGGACAATACCATGCTGGTAAATTAGTTAATTGTGCTGCAGCATAATATTTGTTTAATGATGGTAAGGCCAGACCACCATCTTTCTTTAATGCACTAAGTACGCTTCATTTTATTCTCGTTTTTTTCTTTCCCCAGAAATATGTATACATTTTGCTTTGTATAACACTTATCGTTTTGGTTGGGACATGAAATACATACAGTAATTTAGGGAGGGAATTCATCTTTACCAATATTATTCTACCAATCCACAAAATACAGTATTTATTCCACTCTTCCAGATCTCTCTTAATTGACAAAAACAATGCTGTGTAGTTAGCTTTGTAGAGCTCCGAATACCTACTGTAGTGGTCAAATATACCCCAGATATTTGACACTATCTTCTTTCCATCTGAAATTAAAATTTAGTTTCAGCAGTTTTAGCATCCCTGGCTCCACTCCCAATGCTAGTGCTTCTGATCTTGTGTTATTAATTTTATCATTTGAGAAAAAATGGAATGTCGAAATCTCCTCAAATACAGTAGATTAGGCAGAGATGTCAGCGGTCTGGTGAAAAATATCACCTGCATAAAGAGCTATTTTAAATTCTTTGGACTGTTTTACCAAACCTTTAATATCTTTATTAATCCAAATATTGTTTGCTAAAGGCTCCAGATAGCAAAGGGGACAGAGGACAACCTTGTCTAGTCCAATTATTTATATTGATCACTCCAGTGCTGATTCCAGCCATTTTAAGCATGGCTCCTGGTTGATTATAAAGGGCCTTAATTCCATTTAATATATTTCCTTTGATAACAAATTTCTCTAAGGTTATAAACATATATGACCAGCCTCCACAATCGAACGCTTTTACAGCGTCGAGTGAAATTAACAATGTGTGTGTTTTTGTTACATTTGCTAAATGGGTGAGGTTTATCACTCTTCTAATATTATCAGCTGCTTGTCTCACTAAAATAAATGCCACTTGGTCTGGGTTGATTATTCTGGGGAGTAGTTTAATTAGTCTTGTTGCAATAAATTTACTGTAAATTTTAATATCAGTATTGCGGAATGAAACGGGTCAATAATTACTGCAATAGTTATGATCTCTGTCCGGTTTCGGGATCATGAAAATTTATGCTCTCAGCATTGAAGGGAGAATTTCTGTACCTTTCATAAAAGAGTTCAAAAGTATTTTTAGAAATGGTGCTAACCATGTTTTAAATGTTTTATAATAGCTGTTAGAGAGTCCACCTGGACCAGGAGTTTTTTCCTTTTTAAGTTCTTTAACCACTGCCAGTATTTCATCTTGCATAATTTCTGCATTTAATAGTACTCAACCTTCAGGAATGATAACTGACAGGAATCTAGTTATGTTTCCAATTGTTGTTTAAATACATCTGCTTGTGCTTATTTTGTAAATTGTACAACAAAGAATAATATGCTATACATTTTTTTCCGACTATCTTTGGATCAAATGTGATATCTCCATTTCTCATTTTGATTGGTTTATTAGTTGTGGAAATGTGAACTTTTCGTAATTTCTGTGACAGTAGTCTATCCACTTTATAGCTTTTTTGTTTTGTCAATTTTAGGGCTTTTTCTGCTTTATTAACTTGTAAAATTCTCATCTCCCCTACTTGTAAGCATTTTTTGATCATTTAAGTCTGCGAGTTTTTTTTCATATGTGGCGTCAACTTCTGCCAGATCTATTGGACATTTTGTAATTTTATTCTTCCTTTGCTTTTTTTTCCAGTGAGGCGAATGGCAATAAACCTTCCCCTAGTACATGCTTTTTGTGCTTCCCAGATCATTGAGAGAGCCATATCGGGTGTGTCATTAATAGAAAAAACAAATTCTGTTATATGTATGTTTATCTCGTCAAGTAAAGTGAGATCTCTCAGAAGTGAATCATTTAGCTTCCACATAGGTCTCACCATATTAGGGTTAATATCTTTAAATATACAAGTTACCAGTGTGTGATCAGACCAGCTAATTGCACTGATCGTTGTATCTTTTACTGGTGGGATTAGTGAAAATTCAATAAAAAAAATAATCAATTCTCCAGAATACTAAATGTGGTGCTGAATGAAAGGTATAGTCCCTCTCTTTAGGGTGCTGTAGTCTCTAAATATCCCATAGTGCTACTGTATGTCTTGTATGTATCTCACCAAAGCTGTAACTTTTGAGTCTTTGGTGCTCAGTGTTTTTTCAGGGGGGGGTTTGAGTTATCTAATTTTATATCATATATTGCATTGAAATCTCCTGCCATAATTATTTTTCCTTCAGCAAATTTTGATAATCTAGGAAATACCGTCTCATAAAAATGTGCCTGATTCTCATTTGGAGCATAAATGATAGGAAAGGAGATAGTTGTGTTTCCGAGTTTACCCCTGAGGAACAAAAAACGACCTTTCCGAGTCACTTTCTTCAAGGGCAAAGAACACTGAAGAGAAGACTCTGTTGAAAAACCTGGGCTGATCCTGTTTCCTGAAATAAGTCTCCTGTACAAAAACAATATCCAACAATTGCTTATTAAAATCCTGTAAAGCAAATTTTCTTTTTCTGGGATTGTTTAGCCCTTTGACATTCAAGGTACCTAATTTTAGCATGTTAAAACCATACCATGTTTCCTAGACATTCTTGTTGCTTTGTGTGAAAGCTGGAATTGTATTCTGTTGTGTTTACAGCCTATCCCTTGCCTTAACTTTGGGGAGGGAGGGGAAGAACATAGAACAAAAGAACAACAACACTTATGTAGCCAGGTCCCCTGTCAGTGCGGGCAAGAGCACAGCGCGTCTCTCCGGTAGCGGGGCGGTTGCCGGGGACGCGAGTGGGCCGGTTGCCGGGGACGCGATCGGGCTGTTGCTAGGGCCGCGGTCGCGTCGCGAGGGTCTCGGCGGCTCGCAGAGCAGGGCGCCGCCATTGCTAGGTGCGTTGTGCATGCGCAAAGGCACAGGAGCGCCGGGAGGAATACAGAGAGGTTGCACATGCGCAGTGAAGGGCAGTCTACCCCCAGGGTGCACAAGGGCAGAGCCACATGACCCCAGTTAGCCAATAGGGCTGCAGCATCTCCCTGCAAGGAGATTGATACAATTTCGCGGGCTTGCAGCACGTTGTTCAGTTGGTGACCTGAGCAGCTAGGGGAAGGAGGTAGGGTGCATGAGTCAGTGACTCTCTGCACTAGGCCAGAAGCCCCCTAGGCCCCAGATAGCCCTGAGTCACAGTAGTGGAGTATTGTAGGGACAGGCCCCAGGTTAGGGACTCTGCCCTTAACAGTATTCAGAGCCAGTTAGGGACACAGCAGATGCTGCGGTTCCATTTCGAGGTTTGGGCTCAGACCCCCGCTGCAGCTGCAGCAGTCATCCGGTTGGGATCGCCCTGGATGGTGGTTCCGGTGTCTTCGCTCATTGGATCCTTTGTGAAGCCCGTTGCACATCCGAGCACTGGAGTGCTTGGCAGGTACTCTAATTCTACACGTGCACCAACTGGCCATTAGCTTTAATAGTGACTGCGCAGTCACCCATATCCTCTCTCTCTAGACTGTGGGACATTGGTTGGGGTGACAACACGGGGTGGGATCACCCGGTGGCGGGTTCGGGGATTGTTGGCGTCCGCCGTGGTGCATGATTGGTAGTGTCCTGCAAGACGCAGTAGTCAGTGTCTCCTCTGGGGAGGGGCACCTGTTGATATATATAGTTGATGCAAGTACGTTTATGGTTGATGCAAGTAAAGTCATTGATTGTTTACATACGTTGTGTTGGTTCTTTATATGTGTCCTGCGAGGAATAATTCCTGCTCTGCTAGGAACCATCGCAGGTGGAGGCGCTGCACCGAGTACAGGGTTACTCTTAATATAATTACCCCAGGTTCCCCGTGGTGGAAGCTCAGCCCTCCTGTGAACCCAACAGGTAACGCACCATACCTGGTAACACTGCGTTCCCCGCACACACATTATATGCGAGTGTATGGGTGGAATACCCGTTACACTTATAACAACATATACTTAAAGTTATTAACCTAAACTACCCTTGTGAGTTTTCCGGAGATTAAAGGACAGCAGTCTAGCCCCCAGGAGGGTGAGGGGATACCTCTGAGGGAGGGGTTTCCCTAGAAAAAAAAGAACAAAAGGAGAAATGGGGTGGGACCCCAAACATAAAATCAAAAACAACCATAAGTAACTTTTACTTATAAAAGCTTATAACTTCTAGAGTTCCCGAGTCCTTTTTCTCTCCTGAACAGGGTATTTAAGTGAGCCGTATCTGGCAGCCAGCTCCGAAGTCACTCCAAACGAAGCCCATCGAGCCTCACTCAACTTCCAGGCGGGAGTGCTGTTAAGGTCCTCTGTTGGTTCAGTTGTATAGTCTTTTTCCACAGTCTTTATACAGTATAAATTCTTCTGTTTGATTAAACCTTTGGTTATGGTACGGTGGTCATTCACCAGATTATTTTTTAATTCTTGCTTGATCTTCTTGATTTTTTTTATTTGCTCCCTCTCTGTGACCTCGTCTGTGTCCAGACATGTGCACGTGCAGGTCTGTTAGGTGAACCAGTTGGCAGAGGTGATGGTGATTTAGTTCTTTGTATTAGTCCCATTTTAATCAGCGTTATTTCTCCCTCCTCCCGCATCTTCACTAGTAATGTTGATCCATTATACAAAATTCTAGCATGAATGGGAAGCCCCCCTTATACCTAATTTGATGTTCTCTCAGATTTTTTGTGACTGCTCGCAATCCCTTTCATTTGAGCAATGTGGAGGGGGCAAGGTCACTAAATATCTGGACCTGGTGGTCTTCAAATTCTGTCCATGGTTTTGACCTGGAGGCTTGCATGATAGCTTCTTTCACCGTATAGTAATGAGCCCGCAGTATGACATCTCTCATCTTATTAGGGTCAGATTGTTTAGGTCTCAAAGCCCTGTGCACCCAGTCAATTAGCAGTTTCTCATTCGTAATATCCGGGAGCATGTTCTGGAAGAGTCTTGTCACAAATTCTTCTAGCACCTCTGGCAGTACAGTCTCTAGGATATTCCTTAATCTCAGATTATTTAGTCTGGCACGATTTTCTGTATCTTCCAGCGCTTCCGTCAAAGTGTTTATTTGTGCTTTTAAAGCTACCAGTTCATGGTGGGTGATATTTTGGGCTGAGATCAGTTCATCTGATACTCCTTCCAGACAGTCAGTTCTTTCTCCCAGTCTCCATGCAAATCTCGTCTTAGTTTAGAAAATTCTTTGGTCATTTCTATTTGCATTTTCGGCACCATACTTTTCAATAGGTTATCTAGATCACCTTTGGTGGTGGGTCTGGCACTGTCATCAATTCCTCCTTCTGCTCCTGTTTCAGTCTCTGCCTCTGTGGGTGGTCTCGTGCCGCCACCATCTTAGAATCCTGTGTGCCTCCGCTGTGTACTTCTTAAGAAGAATTGTGATACTTCTTGCACTGCCTGCCTATTCTCCAGTCGCGGCTTCATCTTGCCGGATGGTCTGCAGCTACTATCGGCAGTTTGGCGCCAGTCCAAGATGTGCGTTGTGGATATTTGCTTCTGATTTCGCCCCGGGTTTGACGGAGCTTTTCACTCAAGCGGCAATCTTGTCGGCCCACGCGCATGCCAAGAATTCATTCTTTAACAAGAATCAAAATAGAAAATGGACATGGAGTTTACCCAATGGAATCAATAATGAAATTGATTATAGCCTAACTAAAAAGAAACACATGATTGTTACATACTTACATAGTAGATGAGGTTGAAAAAAAACTTCCATCCATCAAGTTCAACCTATGCTAAATTTAGACAACAGATATTTTATCATATATCTATACTTATTGATCCAGAGGAAGGCAAACAAAAAACCCCTGTGTCACATCATCCAATGATATCTCATAAGAGGAAAAATAAATTTCTTCCTGACTCCAAGAATTGGCAATCGGATTAATCCCTGGATCAACATCCTTCCTATGTATACTTATTTGGTATATCACTGTATACCTTTCCTGTCTAAAAAGATGTCCAACCTTTTTTTGAGCAAATCTATTGTATCTGCCATCACAGTCTACATGTGTAATGAATTCCACATTTTAACTGCCCTTACTGTAAAGAACCCTTTCCTTTGTTGCTGGTGAAATCTCCTTTCCTCCAACCTAAAGACTGCACAGTCTTTATCCATTTTTACACAAGCAGTGATCACTTATTGGTTTGCTGCAAATTACATTTGAATGCAAAGATAGAAAGATGAAAGCTGATTAAAAAGAAGACAACAAAATGAACATCAATATGATCAAGAATAGCAGCAGTGGATTTCAAATGGAACAAAATCCCTTCAGCTTGCTCAAAATGAATGGGGACAATTTAACAAACAATTATGGAGAACTTATGAATATTGTCGTTGAACGCGCAGAAACAAAATGGAGAAATCACTAACAAAAAACAGGAAATACTGCATATGATGAGACAAAGCAAATACTGAGTATACAACTCAGCATACTACCTCCTTCCACATCACTGTTGGAAGTACCATCATTCACCCTGTAGCCCAAGCATGCTGCCTAGGGGTCACAGTCGACTCCTCTCACATTCAAAACGTATCTAAAACCTGTCATTTTTTCCTCCGCATTATTACAAAGTTACGCCCTTTCCTCTGTTACTCAACTGCTAAAACTCTGACGCAGGCCCTCATTCTCTCCCTTCTCGATTACTGTAACCTCCTGTTGTCCGGCCTTCCTGCCTCTCACCTGTCTCTCCTACAATCGATCCTAAATGCTGCAGCCAGAATCACTCTACTCTTTCCTAAATCTATCTCCACGTCTCACCTGCTGAAATCTCTCTCCTGGCTTCCTATCAAATCCCGTATCTCACACTCAATTCTCCTCCTCACTTTTAAAGCTTTACACTCTTCTGCTCCTCCTTACATCTCAGTCCTAATATCTCACTATGCACCATCCCGACTCTTGCTTTCTGCTCAAGGATGTCTTCTCTCTACCCCCTTTGTATCTAAAGCCCTCTTCCGCCTTAAACCTTTCTCACTGACTGCCCCACACCTCTGGAATGCCCTTCCCCTCAATTCCCGACTAGCACCCTCTCTATCCACCTTTAAGACCCACCTTAAGACACGCTTAAAGAAGATATAAGTAGCACTGTGGCTAATACTATACACGATACATAAAGCTTGGCCCCCGGCAGACGCACTTACCAGATTGCCCTCCTCCTGTCTCTCTACGTTCTCCCTACCAATTAGTGTGTAAGCTTTTCTGACTCCTTTTCTACAATTTTACATTTATGTCTGATGCACTTATTCCCATGATCTGTTATTTGTATTATTTGTTATTTATGATTGTCAAGTGTATTACTACTGTGAAGCGCTATGTACATTAATGGTGCTATATAAATAAAGACATACAGACGAGACAACGAGTATTCTAAAGCTTGCCTTAAACTAGCCCGGTTACATGCTGGGTACATGCTGGGTGTAACCTGGCTAGTTTATGACCCTTTGGATTAACACAGCAGGGGTCCCTGGCAGTCCCATTCAGTTTGAATGGGACTGCCAGGGACCCCCACTATTAAAATGATGGGCCATGTCAATGCAGAAATGCCTTAAACTTGCCTTAAACTAGACCCAGCATGTACCTGGGTCTTTTTGGCGATTGCCACTGGTTTGTGTTAGAATAACCGTCTGCACTACAGTACATACATACATGAAGCAATCCCAAGATACATGAACAAGAATATGCAGAGCTGTGCAAGACGATCCGAAAACAGACAACTGAAGATGGAAAAAATGTAACTGTGATATGGAGAAGAAGATAACAAAGTTTAAAGAAGAGGAAGCAATGATTTATGATTGGGAAGAAGCAAATCATTGCACTGAAACAAAACGATGGATCAACAATAAAAGACGGTGCACTTATTATAAAGAGGCTTGAGGATATCTACATCAAATTGTACGTTAACACAGGGCATAGTCCAGCAAAGGGAAAACTAGACGAAACCACCAATGATGTAACATGCGTCCTTCCAGAAAAGATGCAGAAGCAATAAAATCCATGAAGAATTGGGAAGGCTACCAGGGGAGATGGAATTACAACAGAAGGGAATTGTAAATGTAATGGTTACAAAATTAAATACAAATTGAAAAGCAATAAGCAAATAAATCCATGCATTAAGGAAAAATATAGGTCACACATAATATATATGAAACATCCAAGTCACATTAGAGGATAACGTACCAGTGTAATCCTTTCAGAAGCATATCCTTAAGTAATGGTTTACACTCATTATAAAATTGCTGTAATGCGCTCCATCAGTAATACATTTATTTATCTACAAAGCAACTATTGCATTTTCCCATAAAACATTCATTTTGTGTTACTATGACAATTTCCCCCCTCAAACAATTGAACAACTTTTGTGTTAAAGTTCACTGTGGTCCATAATGCAGAAATGTATTTAATGTAGTGTAGCTATTTAACGTTTTTTTAAAGTGCATACACTTACATCAAATACATTTTAGCTATGTATTTCTACCTTATTTGCACTTAATTTTCTTTCCACTAAAATGTTTATACTTTATAAATAGTAATTTAAATAATAATAAAAAAAATAAATAAGTACCAAGGGGGAGATGCACCAACTAACAATATAAAATAGCATTGTGCAAAAAAAAGAGAAAGTAGCGTTAATCACTAACCTTTGCGTTTACACGAGACTAATGAAGTGAACGTGTTACAATGGGGCATATGTGGTAACAAAATTATATAATGAAACACATCAATAGCTCACGTAGTGAAATGTCCCCGAATGAGGTGATACTTGAGTCCGGCTGCCAGAGTCCAAGGAGAGAGTTCCACGTCCATCCAAAAAAAGCAAGCGGAAGAGAAAGATGTCCTCTGGCACGGAGACTCAAGCGGTGGTTCCAGACATAAAGAAATGCAGAAAAACACAGCAGTGTAATACTGTGTAAATAGCTCTTATTATCTAATAACTTGAGTTAATACACGCACAGATTTAAACGATGTCTCATTGTGCACAGCCTAGCAGTGATGGGATAACAGCGGTGTCCTCCCGAGCCAGCCTGCATCTGTGGTCAAGCACTCGCACGGGTGCCATCAGTAAGGGAGCGTGGGAAGACTATCGTCACCTGCTGGAAAGGAATTCAAAAGGCTGATATACAGTACCAGTGCTGTGTGTGAGTGCATTGTTGATTTATGCCAGTCACATTGTATTAAATGTATTGTGCCGTGATTTTCTCTCTTTTATTTTGGTGAGCCATTTTTCCTGCTTAAACTGGGAGTATTGTCATATCTAAAACTGCTGCAGCAGGCAACCATCAATCAACGATTCATTGTTTAAATCTGTGCGTGTATTAACTCAATTTATTAGATAATAAGAGCTATATACATAGTAAGACGCTGCTGTGTTTTTCTGCGTTTCTTTGTGTCTGGAACCACCGCTTGCGTCTACGCGCCAGAGGACACCATTCTCTTCCGCTATAAATTAGCTTTGGCGTTATTCACTCTATGCCCAGGACATACTTAAAAACGAGAGGTAACTCTCAATGTATTAATTCCTGGTAAAATATTTTATAAATAGAAATAAATCAAATAAATTCACTGAAGCAATATTTCCATCTTTATAACAGTTAAAACAGTCTTTTTACCATGGCGATAAGTTAGTGATACTGTATTTTTTGCGTGCATTGTGACAAAATTACTAATTTACCTAGCAATATCAGGCTACCCCGACTTTTATTACCTACCCCTGATGCTAGGTCATCTACAATAATGAAGGAAATTGTAATAGTGATTACCACCAACGATTGTAGGGATTACTACAGTTGTCGAATTCTTTGAGCCCTATTCAATATACTCTAATATTCCTTCTTCAGCTTGCCACCCCCCTCCCCCCCCCATAATTATTATTTTTTTAAAGTTTTTTTCTAATTCAATAGAAAAAATATTTGGGATATTTTCAGGGCAAGACGTGGCTTACAAAATTGCAAAGAATTCTGAAAGGCTCAATTATTTTAATTGTTTTTGCTATTTTCTATCTTCCCTATCAAAGATGCTAGGTACTGTATACTGTATATTGAATTGTAATATATAGCCTAATCAGTAATTAAAGATTAACCTCTTGGTAACCATAGTAATCATGTGAAGGCATGCATCATGCATGCCTTCATATCTGCTATGCTAACTGAAGGGTTAATGCTCCTAACTAACAACCTATCTAAGGAAAATGCGGAAGAAGCGGTGCACTGCTAGCCAGATAGTAATAGAGTTACCAATGCAATTGAATGAAAAACGCACCACCTTGAGAAAGGTCCCACTGGGGGACCGAAACGTCGGTTTTTGTGTCTTCTATCAAATATAGAAAATTTATGATTTACTTACCTGCGTGCTGTCCCTTGATGTCGTGTTGCAACCGGTATCGTATGGTCTATATATATATATATATATATATATATATATATATATATATATATATATATATATATATATATTTATATATTTATATATATATTGTATTGGTACTCTGGCTGTGTATACAAGGTATTAGTACTCTTGCTGTGTATAGAAGGTATTAGTACAGTACTTCATACTCCCTGTTTAGTGGCATCACACTTTGAACATTGTCTCCATCTGCGTGATGTAAAGAACCTGTGACAGTTCCCTGTCCTGCTCAGTGTCACCTTCCCTAAAGCCATGTCACCCGGACTGTGTGTATCCGCTGGCTGCAATGTGCAGTGTCCTGGGAGGACACAGGAGAGGAAACATGTAATTCTGTGTCCTCCCATTCACCAGGCACTAGCTCAGGGTGACAGGTCCCTGTGTGAAGCTGCAGCCTGCGGCCCCTGGGAGCCAGGGGGGGGGGGTGGGCAGGTAGACTAGCAGATGTAAGTCACAGCTCAGAGGGAGAAAGGGGGGGAGACAGAGGGAGGGAGAGAGGGAGAGAGGGAGAGAGAGAGAGAGAGAGAGAGAGAGAGAGAGAGAGAGAGAGAGAAGAGAGAGAGAATTGTTAGCTCAATATATAAATGTAATAAAACTTTTGTTCTCGTCTTACTTATCATCTTACTTTTTCATGAATACGAAATATTACATAACCCCATCCCGTTTTTGCCATCCCAATGTCCCCTTTTTGTCTCAAGGAAATATGGTCAGCTTAGCACAAGTGTTGGGGTTTACAACCCGCTTACCTAACTACCTATCTACCTATTGCATGTCATAAAGGCAGGTAGGGCATTTCCATGGGTGAATCCAGCCCTTCTCTCTGGGGAACCTATCCCCATCATGCACCCCTACTGCCCTCACCCCAACACACCTAACCCCCCCTCTGTCTTCATGTCATCAATGTCCTGCAGTATGTCATTGGTATGTGCGGTGAACATGTGGTAAATCAACTAATCTGATGGATGTTCATTCATAAAGAGAGAAGCGAACATAGAAATGTCCTTATTCTACAACTAATCCAGAGAGGATTATTCCATAAGCATGAGAGGACTGTGGGTTTTTAGCAAGAAAGAGGATGGCCCATCGAGGAACATAAATGGATGCCATATGGCACTGGATTATCATGGTGGAGTTGTTCCAAGGGTTCATAAACCTTAATATCATGAAACACCTCATCCTGGTATTATCATTGTAGTATGTTATCATTAACTATCTTACTGGCACTCATTGGGTTATTGACCACTTGAAATGTATTGAAATGTATATTGTAATAATGTTTTTCTATGGTATGTTAATTTTAGTTTTGTATATTTCATTTATATTTATTCAATTACCTACAGCCCTACTAGCCAGCTTTGGCTAATAGGGCTATATATCTGTCTTTCAGAGGGGGGGCTATGAAGGGTGTTGGGCTGGGGATAGGGGAGATGGGTGAGGGAGGATAGGCAGTCTAGCACTAGTTATTTACAGATGTAGTCAGTCTAATTTAGGGAAACAGAATGGGGATTAATACTGCAGGGTTCTGATACAGGAGAACAGACCCACCACAGGTAACCATGGCTAATGCCTTGCCAGTGTCACAGCCTTTTGCTTTTTTTCACAGTGGCTCCAGGGCAGGTAAGTCTGGCTATGTCTTTAATAGACTTTTCGTAACATAAAGTGCCAGATAGACATGGGTTAGTCCATGACTTGCTGGCACTAGGGGTTTAATATATTGTAGTACATTTATTAAAGGTTGTTAAAGCCTAGGTAGCATTAATGGTACTTAAGCGGTTAATGACCACCGGACTAGCCTAAACCCTCTTCCCCTGATAGTTTACCTGGAACATATTGAATACAGGGGAATAGTTACTTTTAGGAAGACAGCCCCTTGCAATAGTCATTTTCATTCAACAGAAGTGCTTTGGGTATCTATTCACCCTTTATTGAATTAGGAGAAGATGGCGTATTTTATTTTTAAATTTTATTATGTAAAAAAAGGTCAGAAGTCGCATCTTTGGAGTATATTGAATAGGTGTGATTGTTGAATAGGACATTAAAACAGCATATTGTTTTAATGACGCCAAATATAACGGCCAATTCACCAAACTTTAGTGAAGCTACCATAGGTCTAAGGAGCAGTGTATTCACAACATGTCTGTGTGTAGCAAAGTGTAGTAATGTCAAATCACACAGCGCTACTATTGCTTTGTGAGGCATTTTCATGGAAAACATGCTATATACCATGCATACTAATTCTGCTCAAGTTTATGCGCATTATTATTATACTTTATTTGTAAAGTGCCAACATATTCCGCAACGCGGTACAATGGGGGTACAGGGGATTTGATAACTACATAAACTGCATACAAATATAAATAAGCACAAACATATACAGTATCAAGAGGGATTGTTTGTATCTGAAAAAAGTAGCAAAGGATGGGCTAGACAGCGAACTCCTATGAAAGCACTGAACAACTCACCGGGGTCGTATGAAAATAAAAAAAGTTTATTAGACTACATCATTAAAACAAAAAACAGAATAGGACAAAAACAGAAGGATAGCACTCCTACGCGTTTCACGCTTCAACAGCGCTTTCTCATGTACTCCTTGAGAAAGCGCTGTTTAAGCGTGGAACTCATGGGAGTGCTATCCCCCTGTTTTTGTCCTATTATGTTTTTTGTTTTAATCATGTAGTCTAATAAACTTTTTTTATTTTCATACAACCCCGATGAGTTGTTGAGAACTTTCGTAGGAGTTTGCAGTCCAGCCCATCCTTTGCTACTTTTTTTGTATCCTGAGTTCGGATAGGAGTGACGCACAGCAGCCCTGCAGGCTCTGACACTTCGCTATGCACACTTCATTTCGGGGAGACGGTGCTACATCCAGAGTTGCCATACTCTGCACCGCGATAACGGAAAGCACGGAATAAGAACGCTAACTCGGACTGGGGCTTCAGAGGTAATTCACTCTTTCCTCTGTTGTGCGTACCCCCACCAAGTGTTCACAGTAAGCTTATTACAGATTCCAGAACATATCTCTGTCAATCCTCATCTCCTATATCCTAAACATTGGATTCAACAAGTCCCTATTATACTTAATTTACCTGCATACTGATGCTGCTGCCAAGACTCTGAATATACAGTAGAGGCAACGTTTATTCTAACATTTGCTCTAAACTAGCCGGGTTACATTCTGGGTATGTGCTGGGTATGTGCTGGGTATGTTCTGGGCTAGTTTGAGACACGTTTAAGGCATTTCTGCATTGACTAACGACCCATAGGATTAACACAGCAGGGATCCCTGGCAGTCCAATTCAGTTTGAATGGGTTTGCCAGGGACCCCCCGCTGTTAATCTGATAGGCCATTAATCAATGCAGGAATGCTGGGGCTAGTTTAAGGAAAGTTTAAGGCATGTATTCAGAATGTACCTGGGTGTACCTGGGTCTTTTGGGGAATTGCCACTGGTTTTTGATAGAATAATCGCTGCCTCTACTGTATATGTATGATACACTATCACATTGTGGGACTTATGTAAGTTCTATTCTCTGTTCAGCTACTCTTGGAGCTATGAATGGCTAATTTGTTTTGTGTCTATCCATTATTTGTATCTGCCCTGTTCATGAGAGAGTTTACAATCTAAAGGTAATGAAGGACAATGTTGAAACAAAACGGTAAATTGGCTGATTCCATTCAGGTTTGGGGTGGGGTTGGTAGGGAGTGTTACATAGTATGAAGATTGGTTTAGCCGCACAGCTGGTCCCAATAGGGTTGGAGATGGGGGAGGAGGGAGTTTGAAGTTAGGGATATGCTAAGTACTCTTTCTTGACAAGATGAGTTTTCAGAAAGTTTGTAAATGTATGAAAGCTGGGGGAGAGTCTGATGGTGCATGGTAGGAAATTAAAGAGAGAGGGGCAGCATGGGAGACATTTTGTAGATGGGAGTAAGAGGAGGTGATAAGGCAGGAGAAAAGGTGGATACAGTGGGCAAAACGGAGGGAGCCTTTAGGGATGTATTTGGTGAGGAAGGCAGAGATGTAAGGTGGGGCAGCATCATTGAGACCTTTGCAAGTCAGGTTTTACATTTGATTCTAGAGATATGGAAACCCAGTGAAGGGCATTGCATAGTGGAGCAACAGAAGTGGAGCGGTGAGTGAGGTAGATGAGCCCATCAGCAGCATCTTGGATGGATTAGAGTTGGGATATTTGGATAACAGGAATGCCAATTTGGAGAAGGTTGCAGTAGTCAAAGAGGACAAGGTGAGTGAGCGAATTAAGATTTTAATTGCATCATGGGTGAGAAAAGAGCATATCTTGGCAATGTTTTGGCGGGAGAAATGGCAGGACTTTGTGAGGGAATGAATGTGAAGAATGAAGGAAAGATCAGAGTCATAACTCCCTCCCTCCTGTGTGAATCAATGCATTTTCCACTGACACTAGTCTAGTAGTAATGAGGCTCCGAATGAGCTGAATAACTCAGTAACAAGTCATTATTAACACAACCGGTCAGAGAGGCTGTCAGGCTAACGTAAACTACACTTAGTTAAGATTTGCGGTTACATAATTGGCCACGGAATGACTTGACATTGCCACTGTCACTAGCGTGTGTTTTCAACAACCACCACCAATGCAACCACCATCATCATTAATACTTATCTCATTCCCATTGCAAAACCAAAATGGTCAAATATGGCCTCATGAATTAGAATAGTTAGATATTTTTGGACCGACCATGTAGTGGGGGCCCAAACATGCCAGCACCTAAGCTGCTGTGCTATGCCATACAATAGCACCACAATATCTACTGTAGTTTGGAATTGGCATTTGACAAAAGGCACTGCAGGTCGACCACCAACCACCAATTACGTAACATCAAGGTTAGCATTGGCACACGCAGAGCTTGACTTGTTTAATAATAATACATATGTTTATGTATGTCCTAAACCACAGTTACTATTCCTGTGTAGTACAGTCCCATTTCCAAGTGACAAAGGCACTTCAATATTGCATCCATTAAACATATTCATATATTCATAGCACAGGACTAGGATAAGGATATGAAAATGCTTAAAAGTAGTAAAGTCCCCAGATGGGCCAAGGTACCCTGAAGGGTAAGGGGTGGTGCTAAGAAACCCCCATCAAACCCTCATTGGGATGGTCCCTGGCTCACATAAAGCAATCATGAATTGAAAAGTACTCACTGAGATCTCTTAATCCTGATGTCCTGGTAGGCGTGCAGGCTGGAGTGAAGAGGTAAACATGAAGAGCAAGATGATTCTGGCGCAGCAACCAAAGAGTGGGTCCCAAACAAAGGAAGTTAAAAATGATACTTTATTGGTCCATCTAAAAAAGTGGATGCACTAACCCTCCTACGCGTTTCGTGTTTCCAAAAAACACTTACATATGTTTCTGTATTAACCATCATTATATACGCAGTTTTTCTTCAACTTTAGACAGATGGATTTCTTTAGATTAGAGATGTTAGTATTACTTATAAATAGCTTTGTTATATAGTCTTTAGAAATCTCTGCTGCACAGTTTTTTCAGGAGGCTAAGGTATATGTGTATGTTTGTCATAGTTTTAAAAGTTTATTTTTGCCCTTAATAAGAGTGGTAACAATGCCTTTAGTCAGACTTGGGCTTTAAATATATCTGTCATATATTATTTCCACTCTGTCTGGCAACAAGTGATGAGGTAGGGGTGTGCCCACTCTCTGGGACATGCACCCATTGGCTCATTGGTCTTTTGGGGCGTATCTTTCACTCCTTGCACTTCGGCTTGGGATGGCTGCGGGGGCGTGGCCACGGGTATGACACTGCTCATGAGGAGCCGCCCCCGTTGATGACACGGTCCTCTGGGTTTTTCCCCGTGTCTCCGCTATCACCGGAGTAGGGGCTCACTTTGTGCAAGTGTTGGGTACTTGAGGGGCATCTCTGCAGTATTTTCGACCATGGTTTTGTGGGGGAGTGAGTGCTACCACTCTGTTTGGCCTCATAGCGATTGGGGGGCGCGTGGCCAATGAGCGCGTGATTGGGGGCGGTCCTACGTCGTCATTTCGGCGCGAAACCGGGGCATTTGTATGTGTATATAAACAAGCACTACTGGTACAATATATACTCCTTGATAAAGTGTTTTTTGGAAACACGAAACGCATAGGAGGGTTAGTGCCTCCACTTTTTTAGATGGACCAATAAAGTATCATTTTTAACTTCCTTTGTTTGGGACCCACTCTTTGGTTGCTGCGCCAGAATCATCTTGCTCTACTATTCCTGTGTAGCTTTTTGCACTTTTTCATGATTTAGTTATTTTGCTGCAACATAATTTGCTGTAACTTATGGTGATTCTCTGGGAATGGATGATGTAATATTTATCCATCATGATACAGTATCTCCGACACTATTCTTGACTTGTGATCCCTTCATTTTTGAAGCAGCAGGTGTACCATTTTGTACAGTTTAAGTTTTTCATTTGTAGGTTGTGATACCTTTTAGCGGACAAAAATTAGAGTTCATCGTAGATGAAATTATAGTGTACAGAAAATTGAAAATTGATAGGTTTCTTCTTCAAGTGTACTGTCAACAGATTGATAAATGAAGTTATTATTTAGATTAGTGATGCCTGATCCCATGCAACCCCATTGATGCATCTGCCAGAGAAACTAAGACAAAGTAGTTATAAGCTAAAAGATTTTTTGATAGTCACGTGTTTATAGTACAAGTAGACAAGAGTATCCATTTGGGCAGAAAAGATTATTTGTAGGACCTTATGAATATTTTTTTAGTATGTATTTAAAAGTATTAGAATACATTAGCGATAGATTAATGAAAGTGAAATAAATGTGTTTACACATAAACATGCAACAATTGTTAGATGGAGAGCACTCTGTTAACACTAGACGTCTGCCATGGGTGCTCCATAAAAACGCAACCCTGAGTGATAATACTAGGAGAGATACCTCCCCTAACAGGCATTACCAGTAGACTTGTGCCCGAGGTGATAATTTATTTCTAAATATTCTATGGTTCGCCCCCCACAGGGGTCTTTGTTAAGACCAATCAACTTCCTTTTTTGTTTCCAGACAAAGGTACGGGTATGGCATGAAATGCCGAATATTTCGATATAAAGATCACCTTTTGCACAAGTCAACCGGTTGTGCCTATTTTGGAAAGTATCTCTCCTTTTATTACCATTCACTAAATGCCCTATCACAAAGTCTTGGCTGCACCCCTGGTTATGAGGAAGTCAGTAAAGCAGCACTGAGTGTGTTTACAATTTATTTTTGGACTACAAAGTAATCAAATTACCAGCTTTTTGTGAGTCTGTGTACACAAAATAAATATGTCCTTTTTTGATTGGTTAAATAATATTTCATTATTTTTCTACAGTATCTCTGTTTTGTAACTCACAGGCGGATATGTATCTAGAGTCATAACCTGGAACATTTCTCCAAAAACAGGTGTAAATTGTATAATTTTGACTCCTCTTTGACTAATGAGCATTTTGGGGAGAAATTTTAGAAGCAGATAGGAGAGATGTATACACATTTTCACCTACAACTGATACAGTTTTCTATTCTCTTTGTGTAAAATAAATCCTCCTGGCTTGAGGTGGTGTTAACCTCTGTAAAGATTTGTTTTACTTACAGTATGATGCTGGTGCAAATGAATGCAAATGAAAATGTTTGTTCTGTGTTTTGAGGAAAGCGCACCCTCATAATACATTACGTACAATAAGGTATATTCCAAAAAAGTATATTTACTCCTATCTTCAAGTAAAACCTGAAACAATGTTTCAGTGCAACTTATTTTTGTGATTGAAGGATATATATAAAATAGTGATAGGTGAAATCATACACTATATAGACTAGAAATTAACACAGCCCCTATAAAATGAGGTTCTGCTCCATGTAGACATTTCTACATGGTCCAGAAACGCAGATTTTGAAGGGAACAGGAGAGCATCTTTCAATCTCCATATGAAAGAGAGGAGAGATAACACAAAAATAGTGCAACACAGTATGATTCAATGAAGTGATGACCAAAACACATATGCATTTACAGATTCTGAGTCATTTTCAAGCTTTTTGGATAAATGAAAGTAGTAGTCCTGATATGGTGAAGACGTCGTTCTCAGATATCAGGAAAGTGTTGAGAATGTACAGTACAGTACACATTACACATAGGAGAGATAGCATACTGACATAGTGTGATTCTATTTAAAAAATGTTATAAATATGGGAGTAAAATCAGTGCACTCAAAAATAGCACACAGATCATAGGCGTTTTGAGCTCACTGGTTCAGCAGCAAAAATGTTCTAAATTCCTCTCCTCGAACGCATACGTGGGTGGATCCACGGTGTCGGCCTTTGGTTTCACTCCGAGGGTGGTCGGTGCTCTTGCAGATACTCTTACTGGATAACCTCCTCAGTGGCTTGTCAGCAAGGAATGTGTGTAGCCCCACACATTTCACTTTTGTCCGGCTTCCTCAGGGGCTTGTAGACTATGAGCATTTTGGGGAGAGATTTTAGAAAGAGATAAGAGAGATATATCAAAATTTGTACCTATAACTGATGCTATTTTCTTTTCTTTTTGTGTCAGATAAATCCTCCAGGCTTCAGGTGGTGTTAACCTCTGTAACAAGCTTTACATATATACATACAGTATGATACTGGTGCAAACTAATGCAGATGAAAATGTTTGTTCTGTGTTTGGAGAAAACTGCACCATCTTAATAAATTACATCCACATATCTCAGTCAACCTCTGTTTACTTCCTCCATCTTTGTTCATTTTTACTTATAGTACAGTTGTTCCACTGCAAGTAGACTGCTTGATTATCCACTTACATACAGTAGTTACATAGTTACATAGTAGATGAGGTTGAAAAAAGACGTACGTCCATCAAGTTCAACCTATGCTAACTTTAGACAACAGATACTTTATTCTATATCTATACTTACTTATTGATCCAGAGGAAGGCAAACAAAAAACCCCATTAAGGGGAAAAATTAATTCCTTCCTGACTCCAAGAATTGGCAATCGGATTAATCCCTGGATCAACATCCTTCCCATGTATACTTATTTGGTATATCCCTGTATACCTTTCCCATCTAAAAAGATGTCCAACCTTTTTTTGAATAAATCTATTGTATCTGCCATCACAGTCTCCATGGGTAATGAATTCCACATTTTAACTGCCCTTACTGTAAAGAACCCTTTGTTGCTGGTGAAATTTTCTTTCCTCCAACCTTAAGGGATGGCCCCAAGTCCTTTGTACTGCCCGTGGGATGAATAGTTCTTTTGAAAGCTCCTTGTATTCTCCCTGAATATATTTGTATATAGTTATCATATCCCCTCTTAGACGCCCCTTTTCTAATGTAAAAAAATCTAATTTAGCTAGCCTCTCCTCATAAGTTAGAATGTCCATCCCCTTTATTAATTTGGTGGCTCTTCTCTGCACTCTCTCTAGTTCCATAATGTCTTTTCTTAGGATTGGTGCCAAAAATTGTACTCCATATTCAAGGTGTGGTCTTACTAATGCTTTGTAAAGGGGCATAATTATGTTTACTTCCCTTCCATCCATTGCCCGTTTGATGCAAGATAAGATCTTGTTTGCCTTTGCAGCTACTGCATGACATTGGGCACTTTTGCTAAGCCTGCTGTCTACAAGCACCCCTAAATCCTTCTCCATCAAGGATTCCCCCAATATATCTCCATTTAATTTGTAAGTCGCCTTTTTATTCTTGCATCCCAAATGCATAACCTTACAGTTATCTGTATTAAACCTCATTTGCCATTTACCTGACCACGTTTCCAGTCTCTCCAAGTCCTTCTGAAGAGAAATTACATCCTGCTCTGATTCTATTACCTTACACAATTTAGTATCATCAGCAAAGATGGAGACTTTGCTCTCGATCCCAACCTCAAGGTCATTAATAAACAAGTTAAAAAGCAGGGGCCCCAGTACCGATCCTGGAGGTACTCCACTCACGACTTTAGCCCAACCTGAAAAAGTTCCATTTATGACAACCCTCTGTTGTCTGTCCTTTAACCAGTTTTCAATCCAGGTGCATATATTATTACTGAGTCCAATTTTCTTTATTTTGTACACCAACCTCTTGTGTGAAACCGTATCAAAAGCCTTTGCAAAATCTAAGTAGACAACATCAACTGCATTACCCTGGTCTAAATTTAAACTTACCTCCTCAAAGAAACAAATAAGGTTAGTTTGGCAAGATCTATCCTTCATAAATCCATGCTGACTATTACTAATAATTTTGTTTTCTTGAATTTTATCCCGTATTAAACCTTCAAGTAGTTTCCCTACTATTGAAGTCAGGCTTACAGCTGTAGTTCCCCAGGTGTGATCTAGCTCCCTTTTTAAATATAGGCACCACATCTGCTTTACGCCAATCTTGTGGTACTGAGCCTGTGGAAATGGAGTCCTTGAATATTAAATATAATGGTTTTGCTATTACTGAGCTTTACTCCTTGAGAACTCTTGGATGTATGCCATCGGGGCCAGGTGCCTTATTTACTTTAATTTTTTCAAGTCGCTTATGAACTTCTTCCTCAGTTAACCAATTGGTCATTAATATGGAGGTTGTGGCTTCCTCCTGTGGCGCTACTATTGAACTTGATTCTTCCCTGGTAAACACAGAGGCAAAGAATTTGTTTAATACCTCTGCTTTTTCCTTATCTCCAATAATCTGCCTACCCATCTCACACTGAAAGGGTCCTATATTTTCTTTTCTCATTTTTTGGTTATTAAGGTACTTAAAGAACTTTTTAGGGTTGACCTTACTTTCTATTCAATCCTTTTTTCATTATCCATTTTTGCTAATTTAATTGCCCTTTTGCAATTTTTGTTACATTCCTTATAATTCTGATACGATGTCTCTGTCCCTTCTGACTTAAAGAATCTAAACGCCTTCCTCTTCTTGTCCATTTCCTCCCTACCTGTTTATTTAGCCACATTGGTTTTGACTTATTTCTTTTATACTTATTACCCAAGGATATACACTGATAAGTGTGCTTTTCTAACAATGTTTTAAAGACTGCCCATTTATCTTCTACATTTTTCCCTGCAAAAACATCAACCCATTGTATTACTACTAGATTAGAACTCAGTTTATTAAAATCTGCCTTTCTAAAGTTTAAAGTCTTTGTTGAACCCAAGTAATCTGTTTTTTGATAATTTATTTCAAATGAGACCATGTTATGATCACTGTTACCCAAATGGGTCAGGACTTAAATATTTGTTATTACTTCTACATTGTTTGATATGACCAAATCCAGAACTGCCCCTCTCCTGGTTGGTTCCTCAATAATTTGGGTCATATAATTGTCTTTAAGCACCCCCAAAAACCTGTTCCCTTTTGTTGTAACGCTAATCTCATTGCCCCAGTCTATGTCAGGATAATTAAAATCCCCCATTATGAAAACATGACCCAGTTTTGATGCCTTCTCCATTTGCAAAAGTATTTTAGCTTCCTCAATCTCACAGATATTTGGTGGTTTATAGCATACTAGCTGAGAGACCCGGCGTTGCCCGGGATGTAATTTTGGGGGGGGGCGTACGACAGGGTTAGGCTTCCCCCCCCCCTTGACAGCTAGGTGGGTGACTGAGTTGACTGAGTGTGTGGGTGACTGTGTGGGTGGGTGGGTGACACTTGACTGAGTGGGTGGGTGGGTTGGTGACTGAGTGGGTGACTTTGGGTCGGTGACTGGGTGGGTGACTTTGGGTCGGTTTGACTTTGGGTCGGTAGGTGGGTGACTTTGGGTCGGTGGGTGGGTGACTTTGGGTCGGTGGGTGTGTGACTTTGGGTCGGTGGGTGTGTGACTTTGGGTCGGTGGGTGGGTGACTTTGGGTCGGTGGGTGGGTGACTTTGGGTTGGTGGGTGGGTGACTTTGGGTCGGTGGGTGACTTTGGGTCGGTGGGTGGGTGACTTTGGGTAGGTGGGTGGGTGGGTGACTCTGGGTTGGTGGGTGGGTGGGTGAGTTTGGGTCGGTGGGTGGGTCGGTGACTGGGTGACTTTTTCAGGGTCGGTGACTGGGTGGGTCAGTGACTGGGGTCGGTGACTGGGTGGGTCAGTGAGTGGGTAGGTGGGGTCGGTGAGTGGGTGGGTGGGGTCGGTGAGTGGGTGGGTGGGGTCAGTGACTGGGTGGGTGGTTTTGGGTGAGACTGGGTAGGTGAGTGTGAGACTGAATGGGTGGGAGAGTGTGACACTGAATGGGTGGGTGAGTGTGAGACTGAATGGGTGGGTGAGTGTGAGACTGAATGGGTGGGTGAGTGTGAGACTGAATGGGTGGGTGAGTGGGAGACTGAATGGGTGGGTGAGTGGGAAACTGAATGGGTGGATGAGTGGGAAACTGAATGGGTGGGTGAGTGGGAAACTGAATGGGTGGGTGAGTGGGAAACTGAATGGGTGGGTGAGTGGGAAACTGAATGGGTGGGTGAGTGGGAAACTGAATGGGTGGGTGAGTGGGAGACTGAGTGGGAGAGTGGGTGGGAGACTGACTGGGTGGGAGACTGACTGGGTGGGTGAGTGGGAGACTGACTGGGTGGGTGAGTGTGTGACTGACTGGGTGGGTGAGTGGGTGACTGACTGGGTGGGTGAGTGGCTGACTGACTGGGTGAGTGGGTGACTGACTGGGTGGGTGAGTGGGTGACTGACTGGGTGGGTGAGTGGGTGACTGACTGGGTGGGTGACTGACTGGGTGGGTGACTGACTGGGTGGGTGACTTGACTGAGTGAGTGGGTGGGTGACTGAGTGAGTGGGTGGGTGACTAAGTGAGTTTTTGAGTGACTAAGTGAGTGGGTGGGTGGGTTACTGAGTGGGTGGGTGACTGAGTGGGTGGGTGGGTGACTGTGTATGTAATTATTGTGTGTGATTGTTGATTGTGTGGGGTGTGTGTGTGGATGAGTGAGTGTGTGATGTGATAGTGAGTGTGTGGTGTGTGAGTGTGTGTGTCAGTGTTGGTTAGTTGAGTGTTTGTGTGCAATAAATTAGACAGATGTGTAAATAGTAATGTTTTGTGTAAAATATGTTATTGAAAGGAAGAGGTGATTTATTGTGCTAGGTGTGTTAGTAGCGGAGGTGTTGTGTTGTTGTATATGTTTGTGTGTGGTGGGATGTGGATGTGCAATGGGAGTGGGTGGTGAGACGTGTAAATGTGCATTGTATTCAGTGTAGTGTGTATGGTGAAGGGTAGGTAATTGGAACAGTGGGTTGGGTGTGTGTGTTTGTTTAGTGGTGGTTGTGTTGTGTGTGGTAGTTAAGGTTATGTTGAAGTGTTGTTTTGTGTGTTGTATCAGCAGAGGAGGTTGGTGTGTGTGTGTGAGTACGTGTGTTGCGTGGTTGAGGGCGTGTGGCGTTGCTGAGTGCGTGTGTGTGTGCATGTGTTTGTGTATTTGTGTGTGTGTTGTGTGTGATGGTGTGTGGTGTGTGTGAGAGCATGTGTGTATGTGGCGTGTGTGATGGCATGTGTGTGTGTATGACGCATGTTGTGTGTGTGAGTGCGTGTTGTTGGTCATAGACATGTTGTAAATTGCATGTTTTTGAGTGTAGTGTGTGTATTATGAGGGTGAAGGTGAGGTGTGATTTGTTGTTATGTGTGGCATAGAATGACAGGATGTTTGCGTGTGTGTGTGTGTGTGTGTGTGTGTGTGTGTATGAGGGGGTTTTGTGTGGGTGAGTGTTGTGTGTGAGTGGTGGTGTGAGAAGTGTTTTAGAATAAATTATACAGACAGTGAAATTGTTAGGAAAACATATTTTATTGTAAGGAACAGCTGAGTTTCAGTGGTAGGTGTTGTCATACAGTGTGTGAGGTAGCGGGAGTGACATTGGTGGCATGCTGTTTGACTGTAGTCCGCGGCGTTGCGGTCCGGTTGCGGAGGGAGATGTGTGAGGTGCAGGAGATGTCAGGCGTGCTGGTTGTTCCGCGGGAGGTAGAGTGTGTGAGGTAGCAGGATAGCGGGAGTGACATCGGTGGCATGGTGTGTGGTGTGTGTGAGAGCATGTGTGTGTGTTGCTGGTGTGTGATGGTGTGTGTGTGTGTATGAGGCATGTTGTGTGTGTGACGTGTGTGAGTGCGTGTTGTTGGTCATACACATGTTAAAAATGGCATGTTTTTGAGTGTAGTGTGTGGCATAGAATGACAGGATGTTTGCGTGTGTGTGTGTGTGTGTATGAGGGGGTTTTGTGTGGGTGAGTGTTGTGTACATTATACAGACAGTAAAATAGTTAGGAAAACATATTTTATTTCAACGAACATCTGATTTCCAGTGGTAGGTGTTGTCATACACTGTGTGAGGTAGCGGGATAGGGGGAGGAACATTGGTGGCATGGTGTGTGAGTGTAGGCCGCGGCCTCGCGGTCCGGTTGCGGTAGGGAGCTGTGTGAGGTGCAGGAGATGAGGCGTGCTGTGCGGTCCGCGGGAGCTACACTGTGTGAGGTAGCGGGATAGGGGGAGGGACATCGTTGCCATGGTGTGTGAGTGTAGGCCGCGGCCTCGCGGTCCGGTTGCGGTAGGGAGCTGTGTGAGGTGCAGGAGATGAGGCGTGCTGTGCGGTCCGCGGGAGCTACACTGTGTGAGGTAGCGGGATAGGGGGAGGGACATCGTTGCCATGGTGTGTGAGTGTAGGCCGCGGCCTCGCGGTCCGGTTGCGGTAGGGAGCTGTGTGAGGTGCAGGAGATGTGGCGTGCTGTGCGGTCCGCGGGAGCTACACTGTGTGAGGTAGCGGGATAGGGGGAGGGACATCGTTGCCATGGTGTGTGAGTGTAGGCCGCGGCCTCGCGGTCCGGTTGCGGTAGGGAGATGTGTGAGGTGCAGGAGATGTGAGGCGTGCTGTGCGGTCCGCGGGAGCTACACTGTGTGAGGTAGCGGGATAGGGGGAGGGACATTGGTGGCATGGTGTAGCGGGGTAGGGGGCCTCGTGGTCCGGTTGCGGTAGGGAGATGTGTGAGGTGCAGGAGATGTGAGGCGTGCTGTGCGGTTCGCGGGAGCTACACTGTGTGAGGTAGCGGGATAGGGGGAGGGACATTGGTGGCATGGTGTAGCGGGGTAGGGGGCCTCGCGGTCTGGTTGCGGTAGGGAGCTGTGTGAGGTGCAGGAGATGAGGCGTGCTGTGCGGTCCGCGGGAGCTACACTGTGTGAGGTAGCGGGATAGTGGGAGGGACATCGTTGCCATGGTGTGTGAGTGTAGGCCGCGGCCTCGCGGTCCGGTTGCGGTAGGGAGCTGTGTGAGGTGCAGGAGATGAGGCGTGCTGTGCGGTCCGCGGGAGCTACACTGTGTGAGGTAGCGGGATAGGGGGAGGGACATCGTTGCCATGGTGTGTGAGTGTAGGCCGCAGCCTCGCGGTCCGGTTGCGGTAGGGAGATGTGTGAGGTGCAGGAGATGTGAGGCGTGCTGTGCGGTCCGCGGGAGCTACACTGTGTGAGGTAGCGGGATAGGGGGAGGGACATTGGTGGCATGGTGTAGCGGGGTAGGGGGCCTCGCGGTCCGGTTGCGGTAGGGAGATGTGTGAGGTGCAGGAGATGTGAGGCGTGCTGTGCGGTCCGCGGGAGCTACACTGTGTGAGGTAGCGGGATAGGGGGAGGGACATTGGTGGCATGGTGTAGCGGGGTAGGGGGCCTCGCGGTCCGGTTGCGGTAGGGAGATGTGTGAGGTGCTGGAGATGTGAGGCGTGCTGTGCGGTTCGCGGGAGCTACACTGTGTGAGCTAGCGGGATAGGGGGAGGGACATTGGTGGCATGGTGTAGCGGGGTAGGGGGCCTCGCGGTCCGGTTGCGGTAGGGAGCTGTGTGAGGTGCAGGAGATGTGGCGTGCTGTGCGGTTCGCGGGAGCTACACTGTGTGAGGTAGCGGGATAGGGGGAGGGACATCGTTGCCATGGTGTGTGAGTGTAGGCCGCGGCCTCGCGGTCCGGTTGCGGGAGGGAGATGTGTGGCGTGGAGGGGAGGGGGGGTTTGAAGAGGCAGTCTGCAGTGTTTGGTGTTGTGTGAATGTGTGTGTGTGTTGTGTTTGTGCGTTGTGTGTAGATTCTGTACCTCAGTGGTTCCCAAACTTTTTCGGTTCAAGGCTCCCCAAGGCGATCAGGATTTTTACGCGGCGCCCAGAGTAAAAACAAAGGTGTATATACATACCTAACAGTTGCAGTGCGCAGTTGGTGTCTCTCTCACACACTCTCACTCTCTCTGACCTCACTCTCTCTCTCTCTGACCTCACTCTCTCTGACCTCACTCTCTCTCTCTCACTCTCTCTCTCTCAGACCTCTCTCTCTCTCTCTGACCTCACACTCTCTCTGACCTCCCTCTCTCTCTCTCTGACCTCACTCTCTCTGACCTCACTCTCTCTCTCTGACCTCACTCTCTCTCTGACCTCACTCTCTCTCTGACCTCACTCTCTCTCTGACCTCACTCTCTCTCTCTGACCTCACTCTCTCTCTCTGACCTCACTCTCTCTCTCTGACCTCACTCTCTCTCTCTGACCTCACTCTCTCTCTCTCTCTGACCTCACTCTCTCTCTCTCTCTGACCTCACTCTCTCTCTCTGACCTCTCTCTCTCTCTCTCTGACCTCACTCTCTCTTTCTGACCTCACTCTCTCTCTCTCTGACCTCACTCTCTCTCTCTCTCTGACATCACTCTCTCTCTGACCTCACTCTCTCTCTCAGTCTCCCGGTGCTGCTCCTCCAGCGTGCGCGCCGGGCCTCCCTCTCTCAGCGTCGCTGAGCCGGGCTGAACAGATGCACAAAGCCCCTGCATCTGTAATCAGCGCTGCTATAGTTCCTCTGGCCTGGGACATAGTAAGCGCTTAGGTGCTGCTGCTCGCTCTTGCTTGCTGCCGCTCGCTCTACCAGGAGCTTTTCGCTGTCCTGGCAGAGGAGACAGCAAGCGTGCTTGGTAGGCGGGTATCACTGTGTGTGTTTGTCACTTGGTAGCTGTGTGTGTGTGTGTGTGTGTGTGTGTGTGTGTGTGTGTGTGTGTGTGTGTGTGTGTGTGTGTGTGTGTGTGTGTGTGTGTGTGTGTGTGTGTGTGTGTGTGTGTGTATTATATAATATTTAAAAATGAAAAAAAAAAAAACATGTGAGAATAAATTATTTATTAACATTGTGCAACTTTGATAAATATATTCACACGCACACACCACACACACACATCACACACACACACACACACACCACACATATATATACACCACACATACACATTATATATATATATATATATATATATATATATATATATATATATATATATATACACACCACACATACATATATATACACACCACACATATATATATATATATATATATATCTACTATATATATATATATACACACACCACACATACATATATACATATATACATATATACACACACACACACACACCACACATATATACACACACCACACATATATACACACACACCATGCAGCCCGTTTTTCACACACACACACACACACACACACACACACACACACACACACACACACACACACACACACCCTGCAGCCCGTTTTTCACACACACACACACACACACACACACACACACACACACACACACACACCCTGCAGCCCGTTTTTCACACACACCCTGCAGCCCGTTTTACACACACACACACACACACACACACACACATATACACACACACCACACATATATACACACACACACACACCCTGCAGCCCGTTTTTCACACACACACACACACACACACACACACACACACACACACACACACACACACACACACCCTGCAGCCCGTTTTTCACACACACCCTGCAGCCCGTTTTACACACACACACACACACACACACACACACACACACACACACACACACACACACACACACACACACACACCACACATATATACACACACACCACACATATATACACACACACACCCTGCAGCCCGTTTTACACACACACACACACACACACACACACACACACACACACACACACACACACACACACACACACACACACACACACACACACACACACACACACACACACACACACACACCTTGGTGCTGTCTGGTGGCTCTGTAGTTGCAATGCTGGGCAGGCTGCAGCCCCATTGGATGGGAGCGGTCACGTGACCGCTCCTCTGCTTCCCCTCAGAGGTTTTTTTTTTTTTAAATGAGCTAGCAGCCCTTGTTTCCCGCTGCTGGCGGCCCTGATCGCGGCGCCCCTCTAGCCAAGGGCGCACAGTTTGGGAAACACTGCTGTACCTGATTCGGCAGTCTGTGGTAGCAGACGTGAAGGTTTTGATAGCTGTGAAGCGTGGCCCCAGAGCAGGTTGAGGATTAGAGGATTAGGTGTTGCAAAAGCAAAGCGTGAGGGGTGGGACAGTGTGGAAGTATTAGGGCATTGGTGTTGGACGCAGGCCAATGAGAGGTGTGCGGGGGCGGGCATTGGACGCAGGCCAATGAGAGTCAGTGAGGGGTGGGACGCAAGCCAATGAGAGGTGTGTGGGGGCGGGCATTGGACGCAGGCCAATGAGAGTCAGTGAGGGGTGGGACGCAGGCCAATGAGAGGTGTGCGGGGGCGGGCATTGGACGCAGGCCAATGAGAGTCAGTGAGGGGTGGGACAGTGTGGCATTGGTGTTGGACGTAGGCCAATGAGAGGTGTGCGGGGGCGGGCATGGCCTGAGCAGGAGTGACAGGCCCAAGGTCCAATGCGATTGACCCTTGGGACGCAGACATACAGTGATTTCACAAATATATAGTAGATTCCCACAAACATTTTCTTTATACTTTTACCTCCACTGCTAATTTCTATCCACAAGGTCTCTACATTTTCATCATTCACTTGTCACGCTTGTGCTCCCCACACAAGCGCAGGGAAAGGGAAGGGACCTGATAGCGAGGTGGGGAATCCACAGGAGAGACGAATGGGAGTGAGTTGCCGCGCAGCTGGGGATCGGCGCACGTTGTCACGTGAGCGCGCCGCGCGCAGGAGAATGCGCTACGCGTCCAGAGGTGCAGAGCCAAGCTCAGAGACAAGACTAGCCCAGCTGCACGCGCACGCATGCCCGGCGACAGAGCGGGGACGTGCGTGCTCTCAGGCAAAAACGCAGGGTAAAGGCAACGCTTCAGCACAGGAGCCTGGAACGGGAACCAGGAACTAGGAACAGAAACATGGAACTGGAACATGAACATGGAACGAGCCTGGGAGGAAAGAGTCCAGAGCACAAGGTCTCATCCACAAGGGAGAAGCTTCTTGAGGACGTCCAGCCTCTTAAAGGCATAGTGCCAGAAACAGCAAGGTGCAGCGAAACTAAATATAACATAAGGGTTCTTAGTCTAATCATTGGCCAAGGAATTATAAGCCTGCTACCACGTCAAGGTGAAACCTAATAAGCAGGTACCTACACTACCCGACGGTAAACTAACCTCTGTAGTATACGAGTGACTGTCCCAGTCTTCCAGATTCCAAAGGAGATGAATAAAGGTCCCAAGGAGGTCCAGGCAGGAACAGCATGCAATGAGTACTAGCAGGCACCAGTGCAGGCAGTAAATGACCAATAGCAAAGAGAAAGTCAAAAGAGAGGCTTACTTCCTGTTAGGAGGAAGAGGGCAGGATTTGCCAGGAAGCAAGATGGCGTCATAAGCTTCAGAATCCTTAAAGACACAGGATCTTGACTCGCAGCTAGAGGGTGGTGATCTGAAGAAAACAGGCAAGGAAGGAACACGCCGCAGGGGGCGTGTTCCACACATCGTTACACCATGATTACACTGTTATGTTATGTCTGTGTAGTACCTTTCCCCCCATCCTAAGTGAGATTGAGTCGCTACCGGTGTATTCTGGTGCTGGTGCGTACCTGTGAAGTGGAACAGGAGGCCGGCGATATATACGGAGTGCATCAGAACAGGCTATACGGCTGGTTCATCGTCAGTGGCAGCACCTCCAGGCCAGAGGATCCTGGTGCGGCCAGGATGGACCTCAGGGGCACCACTTCTTTGGGTAGTCATATCTCAATCAGCACACCAGAGTTGGTATAACTGGGGTTTATTGGGTACACAGCAAGATAACACAGGATACAATCACTGAATATAGTACCCGGCTTGAGGCCTTGAATATCCCTTTTCAATATACCTTGCCCCTTAATGGGGCATGGCATCAGCCTACTCCTACTTGGGAGAGGCTCTCTGCTGTGTCCTCATAGCATGGAGGGCAGCCCAGAGCTACTCCCAGAAACACCTACTCTAACTATAGAGGGGAAACCCTCCTCCTTCCTTGGTGAGTGGCTTGTAAGCCGGCCTACCTATAGTCATAGACCCCCCTTACAATAACAGGCTACTCCTGAACTTTATTGATAATACACACAAAAGTGTATATATAAGACCCTGCAGGAATAACTCCCAACACTGCCCACTTTTTATTGGGACTTACAGTGTTAGAGGGGCCAGGGAATCAGTGTTAGAGGGGCAAGGGGACTTGGCTACATCTATTTATTACCCATTGCATTGCTTACATTTATATTCTAGCAGAACAGGGACTCCCTCTTATGTTCTTTCCACTTATGTCTCTAGTACCAATTCCTATATTGTGTTTATTGATATTTAAATATGTACAGCGTATATGTTCTGCACCATAAAAGAGTCAGCAATAATAATATTCAAATTATTATTTTGTAATTCTCCGGGAGGTATCCTAACACATTGCTGTCACAATATATAAAGCTCGAATTAGATAATTTTACCATCTAATTAGCATCACTTTTAATGAGTATTGAGTGAGAACATTGCCAGGAGAAATGACAATATGTATTATGACTTTTTGCACATTTATTTCACAGCCTTGCAAGTTAGCTGGCACTCAAAGGCTTCACTTCATAGCTGGAAGGTACTCTTGGTTACAAATGCCACTGACATTATATGGGTTTGCTTCATGTCCAGTATATAACCTGACAGTGTGGAATTATTGATATAATGACTAAGAGGAAGGGTCTGTGTTATGAGTATCTGTGTTCATTTACATTCCAGGTCACTTGTGAAGTTGTAGGCTCATGTAGACAGATATCTTCTATTTTCTTCATATGGAAACATACAGTAGAAATTGACAGCAGATGAAAACCCTTTATCCCACTTATCGTACATCTGCTCATTTCACTCTCTGCTGGAAAGCTCTGGCCCAGTTAGATCCTAGGCTTTTTACAGTTAGAATCCCTTGTGTTAACCCAATCCCATTACTTTATTAGCCCCCCCACCTCCAGTATTTTCTACTGAAGATATGATCGCCAGAAATGAGAATGTAATTCCCCACTAGTTCAAATGAATGCGAGAAAATGTGTGCTAAAACTCAGCACCCTTTTGTGGATCTGGGCCTACGTTTTACATTGTTTGCCCTCCTTTATATCATTTAAAATATTGACAGGTGCCTTTCTTTGATGATAGTTGACATTGTACTGTCATTAATCATATGAGGCATGCATTCACTTCCACTTCCCCATCCTGATAAATACATTAAGGGGACCAGTTACAGCATGGATCCCGAAGGTATTTCATTCATTGGCTTCCCCTCCTCTGATTAGACTTGATTAACTCTCTGTTATGGTAACCCTCTCTGTTAACCCTTCAACTACTGCTTTAAAGTATTCACCCCCCATACATTGCAATTTGTTTATCAGTCCACTATGTTGGACACTGTTAAATGAGTTTCTGATTATCCAGAAAGTTACATTATCTATCACAGTATGTAAAAAGAATATTGGGTTACTGGTAACCGATTTAGTTATATACTGCATTCCTGTCCCAGAATGGTTACATACATGCTGTCCCTGATTTTAAGGTACCGGTACTTAACTTGGAGACACTGTACAGTACCATTCCATTCTCAGAACCAGGACCACAGACAGGTTTCCTGGGACCCAGGACTTGAGTTTTGCCCCCCACCCCCATTGCTGCTGCCACCCCCACGTTGTCGGCCATGCAGACCCTCCCCTTTCACACCTCTATTTCTCTCCCCTCTCTGTCTCTCACTCTCTCTCCCCCCCTCTACCTTGTCACTATTTGGTAACAGGATAATATAATATACTGAAGCTATATAGAGCTTAAAATACCGAAGCCTTGTCCCTCTTATTGCAAAATGGTAACCCAAAGTGGTGAGCAGACACCTAGTATTGGAACCTCTCACTGCTATACAGATGTTAGTTTGTTGTTGAGTAGCTAGACCCTTTTCTATCTACTATAACTCCAATAGGTATTTCCTGTGCTAATTATTAGCTCTGGGTGTAATCATATTTTCTATTAGGACAGATTAACACCATCAATAGCTTCCTCAGTAGCACACATAAGCCGTACTCCATTTTTAATGGATTTTATTTTTTCTTCCGTTTGTCGTTGTTACTCCCAAACATATATATATATTAAATTATACCAATACAGTTTATTTTATACACTTGAGGATGTTCTTTAGTGCCGCACAAGGGGATTCTCTCTCTTAGTAAATAAATAACCCCGTTTAACCCCGTCGCGCGCCGTGAGATGGTCCGCAGCAGACTTAATGGCCCATCGGATTAACCCTGGGGGGTCCCTGTGTTTGAATGGGACTCCCGCTGTTTGAATTCTACCGGGTTCCAGCTCTCTGTAAGAGACGCGCAGTCAGAGATAGACGTAATCAGTCACTCTACCTGCGCGCCTCTATCAGGCGATAGCAGGGCTTTTATTTTTAATAATACTCTATTGTAGCAGAGGGTCTCCGGAGCTGAACCACATTGATATTAGGTCCTGGGACTTCCTGATTCCCTAGCTACAGGCCCCGTTATGGGATGCCAGTATCCCAGCGGCCATGTTTAAATTGTCCCACGTCACGTGACCGGGACATTTAAACGCATAGGAGATACCGGCACCACATACCTGTATCTCGGGAAGCAGGGTGTTTCCGGACCTGAAATCAATGCGGTTCTGCTCTGGAGACCCCCTGCTACAGTACTATGTTATCAAAATAAAATAAAAGCAGCTTCATTACCTTAGCGGCTAACCGCTAAGGCAATGAAGGGGTTAAGGCAGACTACCATTTTTTTGGGTGGCAGAGGGGTTGAGTGAAGGGGGTACTTGGCCAAGGGTGGGTGGTTAGGCCTACCGGGAAGACTGTGGCAGGAAGTTTGCGCACCCCTGCTTTATATTACAGATGTATCAGACATTATTGCACTTGCTGGTACACAACGGATACTAGGCACATTAAATAATTTTGCTTAAGCTCGTGTGCCTGCTTCATTCTTGCACACACCAGCGTACTGTATGCAATAAAGTGTTGCCCCGACCCTTTTTTTGCATGGGGCTAATGCAGACACAATGGTCTCTGATACCGCCGGTTTGTTGGGTGTGCGTCGCGCTACAACGTGCCAGCGGGAGCGATAACATCTGCCACATCTGTATTTTCATTCTTCAAATTACTTTCTTTGTTTTCTAGCAATGTTACTATTGTTAATATTCTGATTGTTCTAAACATTGAAATAAATATGATTAAAAGTTTTTCAATTTCTTAAAAAATGTTGTTTGACTAAAAGGTTTTGCTATTGTAAGATATTTAGGAACACTTTTAAGCGCCCATTTTCTCCAAATGTTTCCATAAAAATCTCTTCAGCCTTCACAATCATAGAACGTGTCTAATAAAAAAACCTACAGTATGACTCTGTTTCCATTGTTAAAAAGATGTGTATAATATTTTCCACATTGTCTGTTATTTCTAAAAGCACAAGTATTGTATAATGATTACTGACCAAATCATTCTATGACACAGGTTTCTGCTTACTGAAGGTATCGTAAAGTGGTTCAATTATGCATCCATAATATATATAGACCTATATTTATCTCTTTAATTACAATCCTTACCACTTATTGATACATCAGCACAGTCTTTTTAATACTGAAAATGTTATCAAAATAGGTCATGTTTCTAGTCAAGTGAAGACAATTAGTAATGATACCTATTGTGTCAATATATCATCCAAGCCTTGTTCGTTATAACAAGCAATAAACTCAGTGGGCCAGACAGAAAAGTACATTAATACCTGAATTAGAACAGAACAAATTCAGATTCTTTGACTATTCAGTTTTTTCCAGAAGCAATGTTGAAGAGCACAAGTAAGCACACTGTCTCTTAAGAACAAAATAGGGATACTTAGTTTAACCCATAGTAGACATCTGTTCATCTCATTTTATCTAGGTACATTTCACCCAAATAACATGATCTAGTGTGCAACTATACTTCACAAAGTTTTTCAAATAAGACTTGTCTCTTAAGAACAAAATAGGGATACTTAGTTTAAGCCATAGTAGACATCTGTTCATCTCATTTTATCTAGGTACATTTCACCCAAATAACATGATCTAGTGTGCAACTATACTTCACAAAGTTTTTCAAATAAGACTTCCTCTAATAAGAGGGGATCAGATGCTGAAAAGCTTTTAATTTACATCACAGTACTGAATATCCATTAAATATATATCCTTTGGAGATTGGGACATTAGAAGAACAAACCACTTGTACACATCATAGTGGATTTTTCATTATATTTGTTTCAGTCCAGGAATCTGATTCATTTGCTGTATATTTTATTATATTAATTGTGTATGTGCTATGTGGGTTGATTAAGCTTAATCAAGTCATAGGAGTATTTGTATGTTAGACTCCTGCCTGGGGATTCTTCAGTTGTACTTATATATTTTAATAAATTGTGTTTTCATCAGTACTTTATTCATGCACCAGGGTGTCTTCCTTTTTTTGTATAGCACTTTTTGGGGGGTTGAGATTCCCCATCTCACTTAATAAACCTTATTTAATATAATATTGTTTATATTTAGAGTTTAGACATTAGCGCTTTGTTACATCTTTTGTCCACTTCACAGAGGAAGAAGTGCGCTGACTGAAGCAGCTGTAAACAAAAGACAAGGACTAGTCAAGTGGTGTTCGATACAAAGTGTGAGGGGCTGTTGTTGTGGGTGGTGAGGCAGAGAGTGTGGTGTTGTGGATGGGTGGTTGTGCGGAGTGAGGGGGAAAGGGAAGTTTGTTGCGAGGGGTGGTTGTGGAGGTGATGGGGGTTGTGGGTAAGCGGGTGAGCAGCGTGTTGTTGTGGGGGTGGTTGTGGAGGTGATGGGGGTTATGGGTAAGGGGGTGAGCAGCGTGTTGTTGTGGGGGTGTGTAACAAGGGACTTATCCCTGTTCACAAATGTGCCTCTAATCCAGCAGTGTGGTGGTTAACTGCTGGTAACAAATTAACTAACACCACCTGCCTGATTACAGGTGGTAGAAAAAGCCTGCCTTTTAGACAGGAAGTGTTTCCTTAGCTCATACGTGTGAGCTGAACTTTGGAGACAGAGCAGAGGTTCTTGAGTCTCCCAGGATAGACTGACCAAGAGAACACAGATCTCTGGAGCTGACAAATAAGACTTCTAAACCTGGATGCTGACATTTTCTGTGCACACACGGGTGCGGTTCCAGGAGAGCAGAGAAGCTTACTCTACAGCAGCTACCAGATAAGACTTTCATTCTTAAGAGACTTCATATATATTCTTATATCATGCTAAGTGTTTGGGGCTGGGAGACCTGCTTAACTTAGGGAGTTGTGAATTAATTGCATAGTATTTCACTAGAAATACTCCCAAGTGAATAGAAGCTTTGTTCCCCCCCCCCCTGTGTTTGGATGGTTTCCTGATGAAAAGGAAAAGGCACAATAAACCACACATTCAGCATACCTAATGAGAGATTCACCTAGCAAGTAAATGGTGTAAAGCAAATAGATGTTTTTACCTAGCAACTGCACATCTTGTATACCTGATAAGAGAAAATGCATGCACAGTACTGCTGATATTGAAAAAAAAGAATTTACCCAAGAAAGAAAAGTCTACAGAGATGCCTGTGAGAGCTACGACCTCTACAAGCAAAATATGCCCATCTGAAGGACTACCACAATTGGGGGTTCTAGCAAATACAGTGGCAACAGCTGCAATAGTGCCTCCTGAGGTCAGGAAGAAAATTACACCTGATAGCCTAAAAATGGAGTTCCTGTAATGAACCCTACCCCACGGAAGAGTGGCCCTTCCAGTCCAATAAAGAGGAAGACATCTCTTACGGGGAACCCGAACAGAGTCACACCCACAAATCAACCCAAGAATGGTGGGGGTGCCTGAACTCGGCACGAACAGAAAAGACCGCTCCCTTTGATGACGAATATGATCAGCAGGAGACAGAGCGGGAGCAGTAGATCACCGAAATTTTCCGTCAGCTATTACAGTTGCAAGAAAAGCCGGGTGGATCCAGTGACGCTGCTAAAACTTCAAATGAAGATGGAGACCCCAGTATCCCTGAAGGGACGGTGTCATCCAAATCAAAAAGGAAGAAAAAGAAAAGCGGTTCTTCACTTACCGTGGAAGTAACAGACACGTCCGCAGATCCTGTGGAGAGAAAGGGGGACCGAGTTGCCCTGCAGCCTAGAGAAAATGGAGAATTCATCCCACGGTTAACGGAATATCCAGAGGGCCCAAGGCAGAAGTTGGGTACCCCAAAGAAGTGTCTGTCCGGTGCGAACAGTGAGGAACCCTCAACCAACCATCCCTGGGAAGTGGAGCCGGAACCAGTGAGTGACGATCCCTTGACCAGCCCTGAAGATGCCCAGGAAAATGCCAGGCATGACTGTGATATGCTCCGTGAACAATTGAAACAAAAGGAAGATGGTTACACAGAGCTACAGAAAAATAACGTGAAGCTACAGGAATATGGGCTCGCAATGTACTCTTTAGCCAGACTGAGCCCTGTCTGTGTTTTATGTTCTGTCGCTTTAGCCAGGACAGAATTGGACGATCTCAAGACTGAGCAAGATACTGCAAATGCTACTATTTCCGCCATGGATGAAAAGCAGAGCAATCTGATAAAATGGTGGCTACGCTAAAGCGGAAGTATGAGGAGGCACTGAAGCAGATGACAGTCTTCCAGCAAGTGGTTCACACTCTTCGTATAGAGCTGAATGCCTCACAACAGGAGGTCAACAGTGTCCGGATAGAGGTGGACGTATCTTAGAAAGAGGTTCAGACACTCCGCAGAGCACTGGATGCCTCACATCATGAGACCAACAGCTGCCGCACAGACCTGGAAGTTTCCATAAAGGAACTACACAGTCTCACTGAGGAGCTGGACATTTCAAGGGACGCAGAGCACCGACTGCAGAACCAACTGCAAAGTCTATGTACACACCTCCAGTATGCTGAGGAGAAGCAGGAAGAAAAACTGCAGTCTGCTAAAGAGGTACAAGCGCTGCAGGAACGTCTGAATACCCAATACGTCCCCACAGAGCAGTATGAGGAGCTAAAGGCCACGCTGCATGTCTTCACAGCATCGTTGGAAGTGGAGCTTCAATACCAGGTGACTCTGTATTAGAGGGAGCGTGAGAAGGCTCAGAAACTGGAGCAAGAGCTGGAGAGACAGAGAGACTGTTCCATTCCCTTGAGTCAGTACACCAAGGAGAAAACAGACGCAGCGGCAACCTTGACGACAAAAATTACAGAGCTCCAGAATATGACGGAGACTCTGATACAGACTCAGAGAAAGCAAAGTGCGCAGATAAATTCCCTGAGAAGAGACTTGCAAGATGCACTCAAACAGGTTGAGACTCTGCAGACCAGTAACTCACAGATTCCTCCAATACGGAAAAAGGTATTGGCTCTGCCCAAGCACCAGTATCCCACAGTAACTAATGCCCGTGAGGACAAGGGTACAGTGAGAGTTGGGGACTCCACGCAACTTCAAAACAAAATTACAGGCTTGATCTGGAAACTCGCGCCACTAGTTACAGTACCAGTGGGCACACAGCTATCCTGCAATCCCTTTTACAGGAGCCAAACTCTTTAACAACAACCCTTAACTGACAGTGTTGTGCCTTATATACCTCAGGGCGCAGGCACATCTCTGATGTCACTATCCAGGGACTCAGAGCATGCAGCCACTCCCGTCCGTACATAGGGCACCTCACCAGGGTGTGAGGGAAAACCTCCATAACTACTGCTGGCATGCCTGTACTTACCAGGGCTTACTGCCAACAGGGAAGATGTCTGCAGTCCATTATTATGCATGGCTACATAAAAATAAAGATTTTGGAGTGACTGTATAAAAGGCCCCCCTATAGGTGTCCTAAACCACTGCCTGATGAAGCACTGAATTGTGTGAAACGTGTTGCGGAGTTCACACAGTGCATACAGGGATCCAGACTCTTGGCTGTACAAGTTCCAGCCCTCCCACAGAGGTTTGAGCCACTTCCATCCGGTTCGCTCGAGTGGGATGTGTGCTGAAAGTACAGAACACCGGCGATTGTGGTGGACTACTCAACACGGGTCCTGCGAGAAGCCGCAACCCGGAAGTAACAACTGAGTTATGCCGAGCAAGCCAGCCCCAGCGCGCAGGACTGATCTGTGAGCCTCAGCATATACCTCCTGCGCCTACCATTCATTTGAACTGGTTACCTGTGCACTGGCCTCTACTGGACTTATATAATTTTATATGTAAGTTTTTACTTGTTACTATTTTACTTGTTTATTACATATATCTTGACCCTTGGTGCGCTTCTGTGTTTATTTTTCATTCCTTAGAAAAGACATTATGGAACTAGAGAGAGTGCAGAGAAGAGCCACCAAATTAATAAAGGGGATGGACAATCTAACTTATGAGGAGATGCTAGCTAAATTAGATTTATTTACATTAGAAAAGAGGTGTCCAAGAGGGATTATGATAGCTGTATACAAATATATTTGGGGACAGTACAAGGAGCTTTCAAAAGAACTATTTATCCCAAGGGCAGTACAAAGGACTCAGAGTCATCCCTTAAGGTTGGAGGAAAGGAGATTTCACCAGCAACAAAGGAAAGGGTTCTTTACAGTAAGGGCAGTTAAAATGTGGAATTCATTACCGATGGAGACTGTGAAAGGAATGATATATTGGGAAAGGTATACAGGGATATACAGTACCAAATAAGTAAATATGGGAAGGATGTTGATCCAGGGAGTAATCTGATTGCCAATTCTTGAAGTCAGGAAGGAATTTATTTTTCCCCTTATGAGATATCATTGGATGATATGACACTGGGGCTTTTTGTTTGCCTTCCTCTGGATCAATAAGTAAGTATAGATATAGGATAAAGTATCTGTTGTCTAAATTTAGCATTGGTTGACCTTGATGGACGCACGTCTTTTTTCAACCTCATCTACTATGAACAGTAACTATGTCATTTAAGTTTCTGATCGCTAAGCAGATCTGTCCACTGGCCCAGTGGAAGCCAAAATGGCCATGGTTGCAGGACTTGCTCTGGCGGCAAATTCAAAGTTGCAACATCATCAGGAGTTCACATTTTTACCTTCTATGTGTGACCCCACGGCCATATTTATAGTTTTATTGTTTCAAAAATAGCCAAAAAACGATAACTATCTCTGGAACCAGAGGTTCTCCTGAGGTTTAGGGACCATGGATCAGCTCCGGGTGACTCCCTTGTTCAGGCAAGCTTAAAAAACAAATCCCTTGGGGTAAAAGGGGCGGGATTGCTGGTTTCAGCATTTCGACTATATCAGTGAAACTCTGTAGTTGCTATGTCCACGTCCAGAATCCTGGGCTCGTCTTATCCTTCCTTTTTATTGCCTGCTTCTCCCAAGTGAGGGCAGTGTCATTATCAAATGGGAATTAAAGCACCATCTCATTTTATCTGCCATGTTGTTTTATCCCAGCATTGGGTTTCAAATGGATTTTCTCCTACCTACAAAGGTCCAATGCAATGTATAAGGGGACTGTGAAGGTCCTTCTTTCATTTTGTAAGGACATCCAATCTGCAAACATTTGTTTTTTTACTGCTCAGTCGATTACAGACACGTCTTCTTGTCACTGTACTTGCTGGAGGAGGAAATATTCCGTGCAATAGCTATGGAAAGATTAAAATTCTGGGTATTAGTTGAAGATAAACCATAAAAGAGATAAATGTCAAATATACTGTAGGAAGTGGTGATGAAAATTACACTGAAGATTCTGTGTCTGTATTAAAGGAAATATATCAGCAGCTGGATAGATAAGCAGAATACACACTGACTGCAGTACACACAACACAGTGTATTACATTTTTATTAGAAAGAATGTAGTAAAGTAACAATTTTAACCAAATGGGTTTAAAGTACAAATTGAATACATTTTGTTTCTGTTTGCAAACCCACAATTTCCATGTGATTTTTTTAAATTGAAGTATTATTCAACATAATGTTAACTTAAATAATGTTAATACATTTCAATCTGATTCCACGTTTAATAATAGGGAGTCTTTGCCATATGCATTGCCTTTGGTTTACTACATTTTATTCACGCTGCAAAACAATAACATCGGAAAAGATTGGTTGGTCATATCGCCACAAAAATGTATGATTAAAATCACTTTAACGTGCCATTTAAGACCCTTGTCTTTGCTTTTGCATGGTTTAATCATATTGATGGGAACACAATAAGCAGTCTGCAGAAGATTAGACCAAAGTAATCATCAGCTGAATAGGTCTATCAAGTAACATGTGAAGCAGCTGTGCGGAGTTAGAATGTTGATGCCTACACAAGTAAAATATTAACTGGACATTAGAAAAAAAAAGGTTCTCTCTCAATTTGCCTTCTTTTTATTATTCCGTGATGGGAATTTTAGAAATCTTGTCAAGCCAAGACAAAACTTTTATTGAATGTATATCCAGTTGATTTGAAGGCAAATGCATGACATATATAACGAGTTATTTGCTAAAGCCTCCCAGAGACAAAACTGGGGCAAAAAACAAAATCGCAGCCCCATATTATTTTTATTTATGAAAGCAGTTTTTTCTTTGATAAATCTAGTACCATCCTTTAACACTGATTGTCCTGGTTGTGCAGCTAGAAATGTTTAGTAAAAAGCTCTTACATTTCATTTAATGAAGCAATATAACCAGCACTTAAAAAAAAAATCTATGTTTTAATACTGTATATGCAGACTTTGATTACCTTTATTGAGAACAAATTACTGCTGTTCGATTCGTTCTCCAATGATCAATCAGCAAAGATCCTGCTTCCCAGGGTTCAGTAAATGGCTGCCTTTCCATTTCAATCAATCCTTCTGTCAGAGTTACTCAGCAGCTACAATGTATACTTATATTACTAAGGTAACATTATCTATTGTTACAGTATGCAGCTCAAACTGCTGGGAATATTGGCAACAAATTATCACAAACAGGAATGTGTTACAAAGATCTTGCACTGCTGGGGAGGTGGGCTAAAGCCTGCTATAGAAATCAAAGGATGCTCAGTATATTAAAACATATTAAAATGGCATTGAGTTGAATAATAAAAAAAATGCAGTAAGTATTATGAAATACTATGGAACTGATTTATTAAAAAACATACACACATGTAGGATATTGCTTGGATTGCTCCTTTAAATCCAAATCCATGGATAATGGCATTTTAATCTATTAATATAAAATATGTGATGTCAACATATATACACAGTTATGATTTCTCTTAAGAGGAAAATTGAATTCCTTCCTTCCTGACTCCAAACATTGACAATCAGATTTCTCCCTGGATCGAGAGGGAGGAGAGGGAAGAATGAATACAAGACAAAGTAAGACATGTACATCTTTATTTTGACACCAGTTTCATGTTGTTGAAAACAAAATGGGGGTGATTTATTCAACTCTCGTGGCTGCAAAAGTCCATAACTAGTGCACAATATCTGCATCAGATTTACAGCATCCAGAAGAAAATCCCATTGTTTATAATGGCATCCTATTTCTTTGTTAAATCTACTTTGGCTTCTAATGTGTCACAGATTTTCTTTTAAGCAGAGAGACTTTGATAAATAAACCCCTACATCGGTGACATTTCCACGACTTTTTTTTAACTAAATACTGCACACAGTCAAATCAAGATTACACATGATACAGACGTGGTGCCTGATATTGTAGTTAGAACATAAGGAGAAGTGGAATCCCACAATGATTTTAGGCATACAGTATGTTTGCATGGAGCCGCTTCTAAATATTGCAGTATGGATTTCCAGCCAAGTTTAGTGGGTACAATAATGGCCCCTAAATCTGTATACAAAGGTGGACATAGAGCACATGTGAACTAAGCAGTTGCTTAGAGCCCCAACAAGCTGATGTATTGATGTCAGATTATGAGTACTATATTATGTTGGTCATAAACATAGATTGTAAGATCATATGGCAGGGACTGTGTCTGTAACATTCCTACGTGCTGCGTACTGCGCACTGTACTGTAATTGTGACGCGCTTTGGGTCCCAGTGGGAGAAAAGCGCAATATGAAATAAAGTTATTATTATTAATATTGTTTTTAATAAAGTCTCCTGGCTGCTAAACTGGGACAAGAATAGCATAAATATTGCTTATATATTGGCCCCAATGTTTAATACATGTAGATTTTTTTAAATTAGGATTATTACAACTACTTTAATAAGTTACTTTGTCAACTGTACAGTACATACACAATTTCTTAATTATATGTGAGATGTGTCAAATAGAAGGGTCTCTTAAACCGTGTGAAGCATGACATGCTTTGTTTTTCTCAACACACTGTTGTACACATTAACTGAGCTTCATTTGTTTTGCCAGTTTAAAGCAGCAGTCCAAGCAATATCCTACATGTGTATTTTTTTTAAAATAAGTCAGTTCTGTACTATGAGAAAATACTTGTAGCATTTAAAAAAAATTGAAATTTTTAATGTAGTCTAATGTAGCAAGCATTTTTGTTTCTATAGAAACCATTTACAAAGTCACAACCCCTTCCTCTTCTGAGACGGGCTCTGGCTCTGGAGCCCCACCCTCTCTATTGCAGTGCACCAATTGTATGGAGCCCTGGTAAGAAATAGGGCTATAGTTCTATCCTCCTCCTGGTGTAATACCTGGTAAGGGCAGGATGCCAGGAGTTATCATGGGTTTCCCCACTTCAAGCACTGCCCTGAGTGGTGGAGGTAGGTCACCTGACCCTGTGTCAAGGCTTGAGACACAGGGGCGGTGCCTGCTGAAATCATAAAGAGCAGTGCACTTCCTATTTAGTGACACACAACTGTGTGAGTCTGTCTACTGGCTGGTCCAGTGTGACAGGTGTTAGTTAGGAGCTGGAGTTTACAGTTGGAGAAGAAGAAGAGGAGCAGCCTCTGAGTAGAGCTGCTAGGATTGTAGAGTAGTGAGGTGGACCAATGCCTCTCACCCCTGCTTAGGGGGTGAGGGAAGAGTTAGCCCCACCCTGGGTGTCCTTGATCCAGGGTGGTGGCAGGGGAAGAGACCATCCTGAAGGAGAGCAATCAGAGTGGAGTGGATACCCTGTACCTGTCTGCTGTTACTGCTGCTGTTGTTGATGATACTACTGCTGCTGTGAATAAAGACCTGCTGCTTTTAAAGAAAGACAATCGTGTGAGACTGGAATCTCTCATCCCTGTGGGGAAACTCTGTGATAAGGATTCCACCCCGCATTCCTGGGGCTTACTAGAGATGGAGGTGCTGCACCACTGAATGAGAACGAAGGCATCCACCCCAGAAACCAGTTCCTGTCATCCCCCATACCATCGCGGGAGACTCAGGCCCTCCTGTTGCCAGCAGGTATGCACCACATACAGACATGTAGCCAGACCCTAGTACAGAGTAGGGGGCCCCATCTGCGATTGACCCGGGGTCTATGGGTTACATGTATCTAGTAATTGCCTGGTCACATGATCTTCCACACAAAACTTTGCATCCTGGGTACTCTTGTGCAGCCCTAACAGTGAATTAAATAACCCCCTATTCGGCGATCGATTACAGGAGAACGTATCGATCTGCAGCTCAGCTAATCACTTGTCAGTGTGCAGATTGTACTGATGCACATATTGCATGGAAAAAAATTAATCCTTTTTCAAACAGCAGCTTGAACTGCAGCTTTAACAGCACTCTTCATTGTTAAACCCTAATGTAAGTTTACCAAAAATATAATGTGGTAAAGAAGTAACATTAGCTTGGCTATGCTTCGTCTAACTATGCGACTGAGAACTTTGCTCAGGATTCACTGAGCACCAATGCGGGATATTGCTAGAGATGGGCAAACGTGACGTTATCTGCTCCAAGGACGTTCCTGGGTTTTGGGGGGTCCAATCTCAACTGCAGTGTCAAAATCTGAGATGGACTATACCCTCGTGAGTCCAGGCGATACGTACAAAAGCCACCGCATCCTGTGCGGCCAGATCATGCATAATCCATTTAGTGGGTGACGCGTAGTTCAAACCAAAAGTAATATAAATTGCCACTCACATGCTGCCGGCACACAGTTTCTGGGTGAGAGAAGAGAGAGGGTGCGCTGGGGATTGTTAGTGGGAGGGAGTGAGACAGAGAGGGAGACAGGAGTCAGTCCAATCAGTCAGTCACAGGTTTATGGTTAAACTACAAGTTTTAGTAAGTAAATAATGTATAAGTGTTTGAACTATAGCACTAGGGCAGCCTTTTTTTGACTGCAGCAGCAGCCCTAACCAACCCCCCAACAGCTAAACCCTGCCTACAACACAATGGCTTAAACTTGAGGCTGCACCCCACTTATATACTCCTCCCATTATGCTTTGTGGATGCGGCTTCCATTCACAGATTCAGAAATGAAATCCGTCAGGCGGATTACAAGTATTCAAAAAAAAAAATCTGTCTTTTTCTGATTGATCCGCTAGATTCCGCTGACGAAAGAAACAGGCTAATCCGTGGCGGTCGCGAATTACCACAAACGTTTTGCCCACCTGTAGTTATTGCACCTCGACCCGGCGTTAATTGCCATTGACTTACTTGAATGGCATTTAATGACAGAATGGCGTGCGATATCCCGCATTCATGCCAAGTGAATGTTAACTTTATGTTTCGCCAGGACCAGAAACCAAGGGACAAATACAGTTTGAAATCAATCCAAACACCACCTGACAAGGGACAGCTTAGCTTAGTTCTTCCAGTTTCTATTCATTATATGTGTATTTCTGCAGAACATATTAAGGACTGCATAATGTTTTTTTCCCCATTTATATTTCTTTTGCAATGAAAAAGGATGTAGCCATCTGCCACCTAGCTGAACACTTTAGAATAGCTGGAGGATCAGGTGCTACTTTCACCAGTTTAACAGAACAGATACTTTGATACACGGATGTACCTGTGGAGATGTTGCTCAGGAACCTGACCGTGGTGTTCACCAGCACCAGGAAATAAAGCCCCGGGAAGCCCATAAGCTAACATTGAGCTGCAGTGGATTTCACCTTCCCCGGAGCTGTGGCTAAATATTTTTCTGTTTTTCACAGCTCCAGGGAAACATAATCTGGCTTCATCTATGTGTTAAAAAAGCACACAAAACCCCAGCAAGCTCTTTTTGGGAACCCCTGAGCCCCCACAAAATATATTTGTATATACGTGTCAAAAAGGAGAGCTATTGAGCGTGGCATATGTATACAACAGACGACAGGGAAGCCTCTCTTTCAAGAGAATATATAAGTATTTTACTGTGTATTTTTGTCATGTTGGATGTAGCATTGGGCTTCATCTATGTGTTGCCTGCTGATATCCATCATGCTGAGATTCAATTAACCAGATACCCGTCGCTCCTCTGTCAGATCTCTAGGTCTCGCTGTAGTGCATGCGAGAGGGAGAGCTGACCAGTCATAGCTGATGATTGGAGACCAGTAGCAATCGGTGAAAATGTTGACGGAATTGGAATCCGCTGCGGATTGGCCAGTTCCTTTCATCCGTGGAATGCAGCGGATCCGTCTCAAAAAGGCAGATTCGGTTTTTTTTCTCCTGCAAAAGGTATCCGAATCTGGCAAACGGAATTATTATGGGAGGAGTAGATGAATATCAATGTGAAGACTTAAAGAAGATTCGGATTTTAGTGGAATCCAACAATGGATTCTTTCAAATCCATGCGGCCAAGATCCAACGACGGATTTTGAAGACCCGGACGGCCTTAAAATGAAGCAATCCGACGCGGATTTCATTCCACGGATCAGAGCGGACCGGGAAAAACCACGGAACGGATTCAGACAAGTCCACCCATCTCTAGAGATCAGCACAGTGGAGCGATGTGTGCAGCATACACATGGACAGTGGACAGACATTTGTGGAAGGTGGAATTTGGAAACTTACTAACAAGAAGGGAATAGCAGTCACGTTTATACTTTAAAAACCCTATCACACCCTGAAGTGCTTTTATATATTGTTTCAATTCAATGTCTCATGGTCCCATGCTTTCTACATACTGTATGAATATTTAGAGAAAGAAAATTAAATGCAATGTAAACTACAATATTTCCCCTTCTGACATTCTAAGTTACAGAAAACATTTAAAACGGGACATTTTGTGGATCTAGGTGTTGGTGGAAACCCACAGACTTTCCCTCGGCATCAGGAACCAAAATTTAGTTATAAACTCTTTGGGGCCAGAAGTCAGTACAAGTTATGCTTACTAAACTCCATTAATTGTATGTAAAGTTTACTTTATATACATGTAGCCCTGTGTGGTTTGGGCTATATTTCTACCCTCCTCCTTGCAGTTATCCCTGTGTAAGGGCAGGTTTGCCTGGAGTTATCATGGGTTTCCCCCACCTCAAGAAGTTGCACTAAGGAAGTGAAGGCAGGTCACCTGACTCTGTGTCCAATCAAGAGATACAGGGGCGGTGCCTGTTGAAACTACTTAGGGCACTGCATTTCCTATTTAGTGACAATGAGATAACTGTCAGTGTGAGTTAGCTAGTGAGAGGAGTAGAGCTGTTAGACCTATAGGGCAATAGGTAGACCAAATACCTCCTGCCCTGCTTAGGGGGCAGGGGAAGAGCTAGACCCACTCTGGGTGCCCTAGGCATCAGGGGCACATCCTGTAGGGAGACAGCCAGCTGAGAGCGACTGCCTGTACCTGCTGTAAGCTGCTGCTGCTGAGGACTTGAATAAAGAGTTCTGATTGTAAAGAGACAGTGTGTGAAACTGGAATCTCTCATCCCTGGGAGGAGAGTTCTGCGGTAGGGATTCCACCCCATATCCCTGGGGTCCGCTACAGATGGAGGCGCTGCACCATTGAGGAAAATGAAGGCACAACCCCAGAAACCTGTCCTGTTGTTCACCATGTCACCGCGGGAGACTCAGGCCCTCCTGTTGCCAGCAGGTATGCACCACATTCAGACATGTAGCCAGAGCTTGAGACACCCTAGGACACCCTATGTGAGTTTGGGGGGGGGGGAGTCGAGGGGCTACAATTGGAGGCGCTGCTGAGATAATCAGGACAGGTTTTCAGCGAAGCAGGACTGGAAACAGTATGTGCACTTTCAGAGAACGTGCTGCAGAAGGAATGGCATTAGAGAAGACTAGGGGTAGTCAGGAGGGACTGTTCTCTCGCAAAGTACACCCTAGGTGCCCTAAGAGGGTGATGTAGATTTGGGTACACTCGGCTATAGCTGTCCTAGTCACCTTGAGGCAGATAGTGTTGGATGCCTATGGGGTAAGCCTGGTTAACTTGGGACTGGAACTTCAGCATAGGATCTGCACTATGAGTGGCCAAAAATAGGTTGACGCCAAGTACTGCTGGAAGTCCTAGTACACTTGCCAGTATCCAGAATACACACTGCAGAGTGCTTGTAATGAACTGTCAGCGAGTGCGGTGTACAAGGAGAGAGTTCTGCATAACCTGGGGTATGCCATGCGTTTTTATCACTGGTTAGAGCTAACATTGAGTGTTGTGAGTACCTAGGAACAAGTTGCACTTCAGGCACTGAGAGCGCTATCGGGGGCTTAGTAGGTTCACTATAGATGGCAGCTGTAGGTACATGTGCTCTGTGGGCCATGGGGGAGATTAAAATGGTGACTGCGGTGCCATTCACTGCAACGTGTGTTGCAGCAGATCCAAAATGGCGACTCCCGCCAAGCCTAGATCGCACAAGTGCTGCATGCAAGCAGGCTGTGCGAGAGATGTGGAGAGAGATGTGCAAGGGTTTGGCGCCAAAACCAGAACCCCAGCTAAGCGGCGCGAAATCTGTGGCCGCGCCCACCTGTGCAGTGACAGGCCAAAGGACGAGCTCACGTCACCCAAAGAGATTGAGTGCCCCGCCTCTAACATCCACCAGAGGGAGGGGGCATGCCAAGAGCCAATCACAGCCTTCCTCCCCAGAAGAAGGAGTGAGTATCAGAAACCTCACTCTTGTTTGGCTGGCGACAGAGGGAGCTAATTGTCGAGCAAGCAAGCTGATTGACTCAACCCCTGCGCAAAAGATGGCTGATTTGAGTGTGACTACTTATCAGCTTCCAGGAGACTTCCTGGTTGTGGAGGTTGATGGCCGCGAGTACCTGCGGTGCCTGTGCATAAAATGCAGGTCACCCGGGCCTGCTCCAAGTACTACAGCACGATGCCAACAGTGTGGCATTTTCTTCATCTGGCCTACCGAGCCATGCCCTACCATTCTGACGCCGCGAGAGGCCTCTCCAGCGACGCTGATGTGCAGCGAGGACAAGATGTGGCTCCCCAGCAGAGGTGCCATTGCTGTCCTCGTCGGAGGACGAGAAAGACAGCCTGTCATCGGTGGTGATGCGCCGGCCGGCGGACCACCCCAGCAGTGAAATACAGAGTCCACTTACCCGAGAGATGGAGCGGATGAGTCTGGAGACCCCGACGGTGAGCACTGGTGCGGCCTAAACCACGTAGAAGTCCCACGGCCGTGGCTACTCCCAGTGTGGCGGAGATGGGACCCGAGACTGCTCCTGAGGAACCGCAGAGCATCGCAAGGCAGCGGTAAGATGACTCCACCACCCCTTACTTCTTTAAGATGACTCCACCACCCCTTACTTCTGCCAGGTGAAGGAGGAACCTGTAGAGAGAGAGCGAGTCCGGAGGCCTACCTGCCTGTCTGCGACCCTGCAGGTCCACCACTGCCCCTTCCGGTGAGGGACCTAGATGTGGATGGAGATTCCGCGATGACCAATGATGACGTCACTTCCGTGTCGACATGGAACCGATGCCCGGAAGCTTTACTCGACACATTGAAGAGAGCCGGCCAAGAGGAGGAGTATGAGAAATTTAAAGTGCAAGTGGCTAAGAGAGGAGCCAGGCATGCTACAGCCAGAGACGGTAAAAGAGCATCTACAGGTCGCGGCATAGCCCGACTAAGAGACACTGTGATGAACTATGGCGATCATATGGTCACCGCCCCTAGCGCCATTGCCCCAGCCACTGCCCCTGCCCCGTCACGTTTTTTTTTTTTCAACTTTCATTTTTATTTGTGGAAATCCGATCTACAGACACGCACCGCCCATGGGCGTACATTATGGTCAAACCACATTTTTATGAGAAAACAGCTGTCGACACTGACAGCACCAAACGAACCCCAATTAGGGATTTAAGACAGGACGTACTTGACTTACAGGACTGGGGAGGAGACGTATGGTGGAGGGGGAAGAGGGGGGGGGGGCGTTCTTGCGATATTCTGGCGAGGGGTTGAAGCGACTACAAGTAGCTGGAGATTCACTTTGATAGGCCTGTTGCTCATTGTAGTGTGTGGGTGGCCCTAAATAACGTCTCCCTACGTCTATGTCCCGTCTGTCCCATCCAAGGAGAACGCATTTTTCATACTATTAGTGCAAAATTGAGGCGGCGTCCACCCCTGGGATGTTGGTTTGTTCCAGCCACGGGCCCCAGACTTTTAGAAATTTAGCGCCAGAGTCGTTGACCCAACTCGTCAACTGCTCCATCTGGCAGACGTGCCAAATTCGGTTCCTGATTTTGGGGATAATTGGGATCTCATTCTGCTTCCACAGTGCTGCGATCTCGCATCGGGTGGCGGTCGCAAAATGCATGACCAGTTTATGTGTTGTTCTAGACATGCCCTGGGGCCGCCTGCCCACAAGGAACAGCCACGGGTCCAGGGGGATCTCTAAGTCGAGCATCCCTTCCAGCCAGTTTCGAATTTTTTCCCAAATCGGGACCACCCTTGGGCAAGACCACAGCATGTGTTTAAGGTCAGCCAATTCTCCGCACTGTTTAGGGCAGAGCGGCGAATAACCTTTGACAAATTTAGATAATTTGACTGGGGTGTGGTACCACCTCATGAGGACTTTATATGCGTTCTCCTTTAATGTGACACATATTGAACTTTTCGCTGCAGTTTGCAATATGTATTTCCAGTCGTCGTCCTCTAATGTCTCCCCTAGCTCTGTCTCCCACTGTCGCATGTATCGTAGGCGGGGGGAGTCCTTACCAGCCGGACAGACTACCTCCCTGTACATCCGAGATGTCAGTCCCCGTGTGTCCGTTGGTCTGGAGCACAGCTGTTCAAAATTAGTTCGTGCAGGACGAACAGGAAATTTGTTATAAAATGCCCTGACCTGGAGGAATCTAAATAATTCTGAATTTGGGAAATTTGATGCCTCTTTAAACCAATCGAACGTCTTGATAGATCCCTTACCCCCCAGGTCCTTTAATCGGTTGTACCCTGCCTGCGTCCACTTTACAAATTTATCACTCGACAGCCCCGGAGCAAAGTCCGGGTTGCCCCATAGGGGGGACATTAATGTGTGGGGGGTGGTTAAGTTAGCTTTAAATTTAGATGTCTCCCAGACCGCTAAGGAGTTCGCCACTGCGCAGAGCGGCGTTCCAATGCCTTTCTTGCATTGTTTTGGTAGCCAGATCAAATCTTGAAGTGCCACTGGGGCACAACATTCCCTTTCTAGCTCTGTCCATCTTCTGTTTGTGGGGTCCGTGTGCCATTGAATGATTTGGCCTAATTGTGCCGCTTTATAATACGCCATCAAGCAAGGTACCGAAAGTCCTCCTTTTACTACTGGTTTTGTCAGTAGGCTTTTTGCAATTCGTGGGCGTTTTTTGTTCCAAATAAATTGGATGATGTGAGCTTGAAGGGCTTGGATCTCAGATTTAATTAAAGGTATTGGTAGGGTCTGAAACAGATATAACATTTTGGGCAGTAAATTCATCTTGACACTATGAATTCTGCCGAACCATGATATCCCGTACCCCGCCCATACCCTGAGATCTTCCTTGAGCTTCTTCATCATCTTGGGGAAATTTGCCTTATATAAAGTATTATAATCCCTAGTGATGTATACCCCTAAATATTTGATAGCGGAGGATTGCCACTTAAAATTGAAATTTAATTCTAATAATTTTTCGATTGGTTTAGGTAGATTGATGTTGAGCGCCTCAGACTTGGCCTGATTAATCTTGAACCCTGAAATCCTGCCAAAGGCGCCCAAGATCTCAAAGACATTGGGCAGGGTTGTCAGCGGTTTAGAGATGGTCAGGATCACGTCGTCTGCATATAGCGCAGCTTTGTGATGCTGTCCCCCCAATTGGATTCCTGATATATTAGGGCTTAATCTAATGTGGGCTGCAAGGGGTTCGATACAAAGGGCAAAAAGTAAAGGGGACAGCGGGCAACCCTGGCGAGTTCCACTTCGAATGTTAAATAGCTCGGAAGGGAAGCCCTGATGCCGCACTTTCGCTGTGGGGCCTGCGTATAGGGCCATTATTGCTTCAAGAAGGCGGCACCCAAACCCAAACACCCCCAGCGTCCCTCGGAGGTAGGACCAATCGATACGGTCAAATGCCTTCTCGGCATCCAGACTCAACACCATGGACGGAATGTGTTTTTGTCTTGCCAAATCTATTAGATCAATTATCCGTCTGGTGTTATCTGCCGCCTGTCTACCTGCAATAAAGCCTACTTGATCCGGATGTATCAGGCCTGGAAGGACACTACCCACCCTGTTTGCTAATAGTTTGGAGAAGATTTTTATGTCCGAATTAATCAGGGAGATTGGCCGGTAGCTCTTGAAGTCTGCCGGGTCCTTACCAGGCTTGTGGATCACCGAGATAGACGCCTGGAGCATCTGGGTCGGGAAGGGCTCTCCCTCTAGGATCCCGTTAAATAACTTCAGAAGATGAGGGGCTAGGGTCTTACAAAAATTTTTATAGTATAAATTTGAGTATCCGTCAGGGCCTGGGGCCTTGGCTGGTTTGAGGGACTTAATTACCTCTGTGATCTCTTCCAGGGTGAAATCACCCTGCAGGGCCTCCTTCTCAACCCTGCCCAAGGTCGGAAGCTGTGCCTCAGACAGAAACCTCTTGAGGGCAGCCGATGTTTTTTGGTTATGGGTGACCTTATCTCCATCATACAGTGTAGCATAGTATTTCCGGAATGTTTCCACTATTTGTTTCGGATCAGAGGCAAGATCACCCTGCTGGGTTCTAATTGCTGCTATCCGAAAGTTTGGAAGCTTGTTTCGGAGCTTGTTGGCTAGTAAGGTATCTGGCTTGTTGGCTTTTTCATAAAATCTGCGTTTGGACCAAGCTAACTCCTTCTCGGCCTGGGATGATAACACCAAATTAAGGGCCGCCTTGATATCTAACAATTCTTGCCACGTGTTCTGGTTTTTATCCGCGGAGTGTTGTGCAGTGAGAAGTGTCAATCTCGCCTGCAGCTCATGTATTTTAGAAGCTTTCTCTCGTCTCCGCTTACCAGCGATATTCATAAGGAACCCCCTAAGAGTAGCCTTATGGGCTTCCCAAAGCGTGGCCTGCGACTGTACGCTTCCCTCGTTTTCTCTAAAGAAATCTTTTATCCGGTCCCGTATCGCCCTTTCGGTGGCCGGGGCCTTGAGAAGAAGCTCATTGAGCTTCCAGTTTGCTCCGGGTCTGTCTAGCCCTACAATCGTGCACCTCAGCTCTATAGGCGCATGGTCGGACCACGAGATCTCGTGAATCTCTGTGTGGCCCACCATTGGAACCACTCTGTTTGATACCAGGAAGTAGTCTATTCGGCTATATCTGTCATGGGGATGGGAGTAGAAAGTATATTCTCGGGTCACCGGGTGTTGCTCTCTCCAGATATCCGTCAACTGACAGTCTTGAAGGCCCTTGCGGAGGGTTAATATGTCCTGTCTGTGGGTAGTGTTAGGTTGGGTGCATCTGTCAAGGTCAGGGTCCAGTGTGCGGTTCAGGTCCCCAGCGAGGAAGGTATTTCCCTTTGCCATATTATGTAGTATGGAGAAAAACTGTTCAAAGAAAACAGGGTTTTGTTCGCACGGGGCATATACTGACGCTAGTGTTACCTGTTGATTTTGTATCTTGCCCGTTAAGATTAAGAATCTACCCTGTGGGTCAGAGTATTGCTTATCTATGGTCAGGGCAAGCCTGTTGTGCGTGATAATTGCTACGCCCCTCTTTTTGACATTTGCCGATGCCAGGTGGAATGTTTTATAGCTCTTATCTAGAAATTTCGGGTGGTTTACGCGGGAGAAATGAGTTTCCTGTAGGAAAATAATGTCGGCCTTCCGCCGGGTATATTCCCTAAAGGCAATTCTCCGCTTAACGGGACTGTTGAACCCCTTCACATTATGTGAAACCATAATAATCTCATTACTCATCTGAACAGTATATCGTGAACCATCTACGTAACCGCCGTTGTTGGACCGGTAGGTATCCTGTCTCCTGATGTCTTTTTCTCCGATCAGTCTCCCGCTTATCTCTCTCCGTGCACCAAGCCTTTGTTTCTGGGATTGACATCCAGGGAGGGCTGACACAAAAGGGGGGTGGGGAGGGGAACATATAGACAAATAACAAAGAAAAAACAGATATCAGAACATGGGTCACGTGGCATTGGCACCCGTGCCGCAGGCCCGTGATCCTCGCCCCTGGGTAACCGACGGGGGGGGGTTCCCGCCCTCCCTCTTGGCGTCCCTCCCCCTCCCCCGTCGCCCAACCCAACCAGGGGACTTTGTCGGAATCCACTAGCCTAAACCCAGCCAGTCCCGACTCGGAGCACATGCGGAGATCAGGGCAGGCCTCTACCCCCCCGCCCCTCCCCGTTTGTTTCCCGTTATCTCTAAATGAACGAATAACTACGCTTATAACTTTCACTAATAACCCCGTGTTGCATCTCACCCCCAACCTCTTGTGCTGCCCACTATGTGACCTTCCACATTCTCTCTCACATTCTCTCTCTACCTATGAGGACTTCCTGTCTCCACTTGGCTAATTTCTCCCCCGCTAATTCCCTCCCCTTTTCTTTATATCTTTTTTATGCCAGTCTGCTCCAGCATATGTCGTGCCTCCCACCTCCTAAGTACTCTGCTCCTCTGCAGCTGACTTCCTTGAGCTCCCCATTGTCTTCTAGCTCCCCCTCTCACCTCTTTTTTCCTTCTTACCTCTCCCTAGGTACTCTGCCGCTATTAGGCTTCCTTTCCCCTCACCTCTTTTCTCGCCTCACCTCCTTCTCCTTCACGTGCCCTATAACCTGCCACCGCCCTGCACACTTGCCTATCCCCATCTTGTTCTCACTTACTTTTCTTTCTTGCTCCCGTCACTTGCTACTCCGACTCCTCCCCTTCTGCGTTCACTTCCCCCTGCTTTTCCTTTCACCTATGTTCTTAGCTCTAACCTCTGCCTCTCACTTACAATACTCTCTCTCTATCCGCTCGTGCTTGCCACTTCCCCACACTTTCTACCACTCAATACCATCTACTCTACCTACTCAGCGTCCGGTTTCTCCTATCTCTCTAACTCCCCTTACTAAGCTGCTACCGGGGCTCCTATTGTCCCTTGTTGTCTTCCCTCATCCCCTCCCTCTGTCTAATTGTTGCTATGCCGCTCTTCCCCGCGGCTTGGTTCGGCTGTCCGCTCGGCCTCTGCTCTCCGGTTGCGCTTGTCCCTCCGTTTCTCCTCTTGCGCCTTATGCTGCCTCCCTCCGGTGTAGAATGGCCGTCGCCGCCGGAACCGCGTCGACTTCCGTGCGTCACGTCCTTCCTTGTTCCCCCTTGTTCCGCCCCACTCAAGATGGCCGCCTTTGGGGACGCCCCTTCCTGTGACGTCTTGCTCCCTCCGCCATCTTGGAGTAGGCAGTCGCCCGAGGAAGACGCAGATGAAGCCGCTCCTCCTACCTGGTCCATTTTCCCGCCTGGTGAGCTCTTCCCGCGCTCTCCGCTTCCGTGTTCTGCGTTGCAAGCTGGGGGGCCGCCATTGCAACCTCGGTCGCCATGACTGGACCACGAGGTAAGCAGAAATTTTTGTTCAGTCTCCATTTCCTTCCGTAGGGCTCAGCGCCGTGTGGGAGATTACGGGGGCTATTTCCTCCCCCCCCCCGGTCCTCTATCGTGGGGAGTCCCGCCATATGGAACGTGTGTCAGCATATTCGCTGGGGCTGGTGCAACTTTAATCCAGAACCATTTAAAACTTGTAAAACTTGGGGGTTTATTTTAACAGCGATAAACTAGTAACTTAGACGACCCCTCCTCCGGCTGGGCTCCCGACTGTGTTCCACACGGGGCTGACCGCCGGGGCTTCAGGCTCCTCGTTGCCAGCGCCAGGTGCCGTGCCGAGTCCCAGTTTCTGTAGGAACTTGTTCCCCTCCTCTGGTGCCTTGAGGTGTATGGGTCGCCCGTTACGGATCACCATGAGGCCGAAGGGGAACGTCCACCGGTACCGGACCGCTTTCTCCCTTAGCACCCTGGTAACAGGCCACAGGTCCCTCCGTCTGGCCAGTGTGATGGGTGACAAATCCTGATACACCGCAATCTTAGCTCCCTCAAACGCCATGAAGGGGGTATTTCGTGATTTTTGTAGAATCTCCTCCCGTGTGCGGTAATGATGTAGACGCACTATAACGTCTCTAGGGAGTTCATTGGGCTGGGGGCGAGCGCGCAATGCCCGATGGCAGCGGTCCATCACGAGCCTCTCTTTTGGGGACTCCGGGCAGATATGCTCCATCCAGCTCCCTACAAATTCCTCACAGTCCCCAATGTCCTCAGGGATGCCGCGAAGGCGCACATTATTGCGGCGGTCCCTGTTTTCGGCGTCCTCTTGCCGGTTCCGTATTTCATTAATCTGGGACTGGAGATCCGCCGTGATTTTAGCGCCCTTCTGAATTGCTTTTGCGTTCGCGTCGACCCGCACCTCTAACTCCTGTGTCCGGGCCCCCAGACCTCCTACTTCCTTGGCCAGGGCTCTTATCTCTGCTTGCAGAACGTCTTTTAAATCTTGAAAGAGCCGCTCAATATCCGGCAGCAGCCCCTGGTTGTCTGGGTTCTCTTCTCCTTCTGACTCAGAGCCTGGTCTTGATGCGGGGGCCATTGCTGAGGCCGCTCTGCGGGCTCTGCTCTCGCCGAAATATGCTGGTAAGCCCCGCTTTCCTGGGGTTTTCGCCAGTTTCTTTGACATCCTGGGGTTATTGTGCAGCGTTTGTGCTTTTTTGGTGTAAATCGGTGTAGTTATTCGTCTTTTTTGCTTACTTATGTTGGAGAGGGGCACAGAGCTACAGGATTATGCCTCCATGCTCTCCAATCTCCCAGCATGCACCCCCGTCACGTTTTTTACCACCGGGTCCTAGTGGGAGTAAGCCGAGTAAGATGCCCAAGTTTTCTACTGATTGGCGGGATTGGGTTTCGAGTGATGAGGGTTCTAATGGGGAGATACCTTAGTCGAGTCGTATACCTGTACCTAACCCCACTGTTTTTAATCCTGTACCCAGAGGTAGGACCAGAGGGTCCCAGTCTTCTGTCAAGAAGAGTCCTGTGAGTCATAAGGCACCCAAAATGAACCCCACTGTATACACACATGTCATTAGAGGGAAATGTAAAGGTTCACACTCTACTGATAGAGAGACATCTGGTGTGTTCTCAAGAGCTGATTCAGAGGAATGTATGAGTGTGTCATCCTCATATGAGCACCGAGATAAATGGTGAGCACCCTTATTCAAGGGGTATGATAAAGGGATGGAACACACCCGATTTGTATTGATTAAAGATGATGTAGTAGACCATTGGTGGGTTGTAGCCACTTTCTCTAAGCAGGAGGTTGCCGAAGAACTTGACAACAGATGGAGAGAGATCATGCAGAAAGTAGTGACACCCAAAGGTTCATCCATTTATATGATGATATTGCGCCTGAGGAGCCTAAATTCTGGGTACTGTCAGGAAAGGCTGGGAACAGGAAATTGACAAAATTAAGCAGAGCTGATAGAGCTATCGTGGCAAGATACAGACAGTCTCATGCCTAGGAGCACCTAGTGCAAAGGTTTTAGTAGCCAGTAGCTACATCTACAATTCTAATATTTTAGCAATATAATACATTAGATTTCTTCAGTATATGTACATTTTTAGTTGTTTTAAATCCTTTTGAGATAACAAGGGATCGCTAACTCTCGGTCCACTTTTCACTTTCCACATGGTCTCTAGTAATCAAGACCAACCATGGAAAACTATGGAGCTCTGATAGGCGTCTATCATTTCCAGGCCTCCATTTGGAAACATGGAGAACCAGGTGCCGACCAATTAGCGGGGACCCTTCCTCAGCTGAGCCAATCAGGAGCCGGGGCTCGCTTGGGAGAGACCAATTAGGGCCGTGGGTGGTGGCTTGGGAGTGTGGGAAATTAGAACCCACTAATTAAAACTGGGGCGACGGAGCTAGGACCAAAGTGCTCCAACTTTCAGCACCAAACCTCCAGAAGCAGTAGACGCCTGGCTGCCGAGGAACAATGCCTTTGCTCTGGAAATGTGGACTCTGCCAGCAGGCGGGCCCATCCTTCTCCACCTCACCTTTGTCCATAGACACTGGCCCTGGCCCTACACAAAGGCTAACCTCTAACTCATTGTACTGTATGCTAGCCACTTCACCATTGTTACTGGCCCAAACATACAATGAATCACATACAGAAATGTACAGAAACCACACATTAACATATTAAACAGTGTTCTACAAATAACTAACTCAGGGTTACATATTAGCAGGGCTGGCAGCCGTTTTTCAGCATGGAGATGGCCAGTTAACCCTATAAACTTGGTCACCATCTTGACAAGTAAGCTTAACCTCTCGTAATACTAATTGACTACTGACCAATAACAAGGGATTTAGGCACATTTATATAGGTTAAATTGCACAGTTCCGCCAGAAAATACACTGGATCACAGACGCCAAGAAGCACCCATGGTAACTTGCTGACATAATATACTACAGTATATGGAGAGACAGCAGACTTCAAAATCTGATAAGCTGATTTTTATCTTACTCTTTGTAAGGGCATTTTGATAGACAGTCACATCTAAATAGTATAATGCTAGGGCGTTTTGGATTATTATCACACAAGTAACCTGGAGTTAGTTGGCAGGTTTGTTAAGAACACAAGTAACCAAATGTATTATGTGATGTGAATGTTTTGTTTTTTGAAGTGAAACTTCTTTAGTGGCACCTATTCTCATGGGGCAAAACTGGAGCGATGGAGACGAAAATAATACGTAAGTGACGTAACGTGATGTCACGGCTCCCCCCCCCCCCACGCCTGCTGTGACATGCGGTGGCGGCAGCGATTGCCGCCGGCGCCGCTCCTAACGGCCGCCGCTCCCCCTCCCACACCCGCTGTGACTATCGCCGCCGGCGCCGCTCCTAACGGCTGCCATCCCACCCACATGTCCGCTGCCATGGGTATGCCAAGATGGCTGGCGCAGAGCTTCCGGTACTGTGGGTGTACTAAGATGGCGGAAGCCCCACAAGTCCTCCGCTGTGAGAGGAGGAGCCGCTGCTCAGCCTCTCTCCTCCCTCTTCTCTACCTACACTTCCCCTTCCCTGTGTCCCGCTGACTGAGCGCGCCGGGACCGGAGGAGGAGAGGAGCCCCGGAATCATGAAGGGGATTTCGCTAACGGCCGCTGCGCTGTCAGCATGTGCCGCGCATGCGCGCACAGACACGTTATCGTGCTCACACGGCTCCTGCTCCGGTAACGCGGGAAGCGGGGGGTTTGAGCGCGCCGCTTCCCACGCAGCACTGCCGTATGGGGGGGCCTCTTAAGCACGGTATCATCCCCTCACATACGCCGGGCCCGGTGCGGCCGCGTCTCCGTGGGGGGGGGGGGGAGGAGGAGAGACTCAGACAGAGCCGCAGCTCCGCCTGGGATGGGGGGGAGTCAGGAGAGAGGGGGCAGGACACAGAAAGAGAGACACACATACACTGACACACACACACACACACACACACACACTGACTGACACACATACACACATACTGACTGACACACATACACACACACACACTGACTGACTGACTGGCACACACACACACACACACACACACACACTGACTGACACACATACATACACACACACTGACTGACACACATACACACACACTGACTGACACACATACACACACACTTACTCACACACATATACACACACACACACACACATACACACACACACACTGACTGACACACATACACACACACTGACTGACACACATACACACACACACACTGACTGACACGCATACACACACACTGACTGACTGACTGACACACATACACACACTGACTGACACACATACACACACACTGACTGACACACACACACACACACACACTGACTGACACACACACACACTGACTGACACACACACACTGACTGACACACACACACACACTGACTGACACACACACACACACTGACTGACACACACACACTGACTGACACACACACACACACTGGCACACACACACACTGACTGATACGCACGCACACTGATACACATACGCATGCACACTGACTGACACACATACGCACGCACACTGACTGACACACATATGCATGCACACTGACTGACACACATACACTCACTGACTGACACACATACACACACTGACCGACACAGAGAGACATTCACACAACACAGAGAGAGAGAGACATACACTGACTGACTCACACACACACACACACACACACACACACACACACACACACACACACACACACACACACACACACACACACACATTGACTGACACACACACACACACACACACACACACACACACACATTGACTGACACACACACACACATTGACTGACACACACACACACATTGACTGACACACACACACACATTGACTGACACACACACACACACACACATTGACTGACACACTCACACACACACACACATTGACTGACACACTCACACACACACACTGACTGACACACATGCACACACTGACTGACACACATGCACACACTGACATGCACACATGCACACACTGACATGCACACACTGACTGACACACATGCACACACTGACTGACACACATGCACACACTGACTGACACACATGCACACACTGACTGACACACATGCACACACTGACTGACACACATGCACACACTGACTGACACACATGCACACACTGACTGACACACGCACACACTGACTGACACACATGCACACACTGACTGACACACATGCACACACTGACTGACACACATGCACACAGTGACTGACACGCATACACACAGTGACTGACACACATACACACAGTGACTGACACACATACACACAGTTACCGACACACATACACACAGTGACCGACACATACACACACTGACTGACACACATACACACACTGACTGACACACAAACAAACACACATACATACTCTCGGACTGACACACATACATACTCACTGACTGACACACATACACACACTGACTGACACATACACTGACAGACACGTGTGCCGAGCACGCACGTTATAAGTCAATTTCTGTGACAAAAGTCAAAGAAGTTTCACTTACTATGCGCGTGCACAGCACACACAGCTTTTTTTTACTGTCTTAAACTTAATCACTTTGTTAGAAAAGTGTTTTATGGCACTATAGGGGTTAAATACAATACATTGTCACACATTAATTAGACTGTAAGCTCCTCGGAGCAGGGACTCCTCTTCCTTAATGTCTAAAGCACTTATTCCCATGATCTGTTATTTATATTATCTGTTATTTATTGGATTACCACATGTATTACTGCTGTGAAGCGCTATGTACATTAATGGCGCTATATAAATAAAGACATACAATACAATACATGGTATTTTACTAATTGTGTACAAACAGTTTCTTATACTGTATTCATACTTTCAGAATGTATAATGCAGTATTATGTAATATTTAAGATTTCTTTTGTACTTTAAGCAAAAACTACATTTTAGTAGCCAAAATAACTTATCTGATTATTAGACAGAAGATATTTCAACTCTCCGGGGAGTTAACTTTCTCCCTTCATTAAGCCATAGTAATTACCATTTAGGACCATGTTTACTAAGTAATGCTAAGCCACAAGGCACCCGACAGCCCATTCACCTTAATGTATGTTCGGTATTTGTGTATGGGAGCTTTCAACCCTTTCAGTGCTGGAAGGGCTGTGGCACAACAGTTACACGGGCCCTTGGGCAAGTTGCGAGCATGAGATCACTCCTCAGCGATCACATGACTGTGCTGCCATCGCAATGACACGAACGGAAAAGGGGGTCCTCTGCTCTAGAAAATGTGCTATAGAGCATGACATACAGTAGATAGTACGTCATGTGCAGGGCCGCCGTGAGCATGTTCGGGGCCCCAGTTAAAAAACAACATTTCGGACCCCCTAGCAGCTCTTTTCTCTCCCACCTCCTTGCTATTGCCCTTCTCCTTCTGATCCGCCATGGTAACGAGATGCCGTGTGGCGTCACGTTGGTGACAACCGTTACGTCATTTGATGCTGCGGGCTCAGAAGGAGAAGGAGGGTGGCAGCAAGGAATTAAAAAATAATGTTACTACAGAGAAAGACAAAAACATATACAACATAGTCGGGCCCCGGGCCCTGGTAATTTGTACCAGCTTCGCTACACCTCTTGTCGGCCCTGTCACGTAATTCTAGGCATGCTGGCCATCATTATGTAACAACTACATCATTGGGCACCCTAAGGGTTAAACTGTAAGTTATTTCTAGTTCAAAAACAATACTTTTAGTTTAAAAGGCATTCGTTTAACCCCTCCTCTACTAGAGGTGTCAGCACTACTGCACTTATAGCAGCATGTTTCAAAATGTAGTTAGTCCATAATAGGATACAGATGCAGCCACGAGTATCTGAACACGTGCCTGGGAAAATCTGTAGCATCACACACCACACTGTACACATGTACATTTTCTTTGATATACTCTGTAATCAGAAAATAGCAGTAAAATAGACTGACTGGGCAAATATTTAGCCCTGTGCAGATTTTTTTTTATATCCTTTATTTTGTACATATTGGGTCTGTTTTTTGTTCTTAACGAATACAGTCAGCCCGTTTTTGTTGAAATGATAAGGTGGCCTTACAATTTCGGCCCCTCCCAGCTTAGGTCTTTGGAAGGCGATTGGATGCCCAATAAAAGACTCTGCAAGCAATTACAAACAACACCTCTTTCCCAAAGGAGTCATCCTTCAGCCCTGTTGTGAAGCACTGCCATCCTGACCACAGCTCAACACTACATACAGAGGCAGACAGGAAAGAGATGCTGATGTGCAACAAGAAAAGTGGAAACTGCACAATTTCCATGTGTTGACTGGATACATCAGAAGGAGCTGATTATTATTTCATCAGCTCTGATTGCCACTTACTGCAAAGACCTTGTTACAAAACAGTGAGGCTGCACTTGTCCACTAGATCCAAAACAAAAAAAGAAAACTGATTTTCGTGGAAGAAGTGTTTTTTCTTTCATTATTTCTTGTGCATTGGACTAGAGGAAGAGAAAACCTTGGTGTTGAATTGTTTTGGATTGTGAGTTTCTGACGTCCCATCCGATATACAGTAGCCTTCAAACAGCAGGAGGACTTGAAACCCTTCTTGTATGGAATATGTGGAGTCCAAAGCAAAGGTAACATTTCATTTTCCAATGTCTTGAGTATGGAAGTTCTGTATATATGCCCTGGTATGCAGTAGTTATTTCATGTTTCTCTTGACCCTGAAAGTACAGGCAGTACACTAGCTGCTGATCATGCTCATTCACATCACATGATGGTCCTCCTTCCAAAAGAGCAACATTAAGGTCACTTTCTATGCATACACTATAGAACATTGATTTGACTCATCAGTAAGCAGTGAACTATTCATTTGAACTAATGTACTGTGATGGATTAGTGCTCTATCCGTCCAAATGTGAGCATGGTATTCCGTTCTGACTTGATTTGACAGTGTGTATGAGTAATAGATCCACTGAGAAAGCAGCTGTTTGCCTTCCTAATTGATGATTTTAAAGGGATAGGTTAGCAAAGCAGATATGTTTGGTTTGGTTTAATCCAGAAAAATATAACACTTTTCTATAAATATGAAGATGCATGCTATTCACACACAAACTATTATGTTACAGTATGAAGAACATGACATTCTATCAACTGCATTGTTTTATATGCTGGTAGGAAAGTGTTAACATTGTGCAAAATGGTTGTAATCTGTTATTTGTTGTAGGACATACAGTATAAACTGTGCATTTCCCCACATTTATTACATTAGACAAATCAGGATGGGAAGCATGTGTTTTACAGAACATAGGATTCCAGTGAACAGGAATTATTAGGTCATGTGCTAAGTTACATTTTCTTTGTGATCATGCCCATAATTTTTGCAGCATTTTATTTTTGCCCAAGTTTTCTCATCCGGGTCAGAACTATTCCAGCCTTTCTAGGTAAAAACTGCTAAATGGTGGTGAGAAGAAAAATAGGAAGAAAGTGGGATACTGTATGTATTAAAGTTCCATAGAGGCTGGCTTCAGCATTACATTGATAGTACAACTGTTTTGCTTTGATTTAGATAGACAAAGCAGCTCATATTTTTTTTGTTGTCGTACATTCAATTGGACTCATGAGTAATTGCAGGTATGTACGTCATAAACATAAACCTTCCAAGGATCTTTGAAGGAATACCTGGGATCTTCTATTTTACTCACAATATATGCTATCTTTCTATTTCAAAGTAACTTGATATTTATTCCGTGACCCTTCGTGATGGGATAAGGAATATTCCTTACCAAAATCCCCATCGATTTAAAAAAAAATTTTTTACATCTAAATATTGTATTTTTAATGTTAAAAAAGCACCGATCTCAGCTTATTCAGACGCCATCATCGGAATATGTAAAAAAACACAATCAGGTGTATTATACTGTATAAAGCTAACAGATGAATTAGCTTAATTAACATACAATTACAAATAGCAGATATATTGGTGTCTCTTTATAAAAGTTAAATATTCAATGTTTCATTTATCTAAACATCCCAAAAACATTAAAGTTGCAAAACTATGGGCATAAACTAAAATCCCATTCTCTGTCTTGTAGATGAGGGGTTATAAAGCCTTTTTAATGCTCATAATCATTGTGGGGTACTACCACTACAGGCTATTTAATACATACAGTGTGTGTATGTGTATATATAAATATATATATGTGTGTGTGTGTATATATATATATATATATATATATATATATATATATATATATATATATATATATATACACAGTGTTCGACAAACCTATATATATATATAATTAATTTTTTTTAAGTTATGGTGGGTGAAAAAAAGGCAACAAAAAAACACCACCGTTAGCATATAGCCAATAAAGAATATCACTTGTGAGCACATTCACATGTCTTGGGCAGGTCTGCAAACCTGCCTTTCAACATTATCACCAGCATACAGTGCTTCCACTGCAGCAAGGGATTCTGGGAAATGACATGAAAATGAGCACACAATGTGTATGTCGGGGTGGTCTGCGAGGACCCCTTCCTTACCTCCGCTAAAAGACAGTTGATATGCTGTCTCACTGATGCTCCTTGTTTCTTACTGACCTGCTGACCCGTCACTATTCTGGACTGTGTTGCAGTAAACTTCTGCTTGCGGTCTACTATTTTCTGATACAGGAGTTTGTTTTGAATTGTTGAGCTTGTTCAAGCTCTGAGAAAAACCTGTGTTCTGATCTTTAAATCATCGATGCAGTGGTTTAGACATATGCCCCTCTTGGATTTTCTTTAGTAGGCAGGTTCTATTCCATCCATGTTTTTCTACTTGTGAGTGGTTGCATCCTTGTACATTTACACACTTTTTTGCTTGACCGGCCGATCTGGATAACACAATAAAATATTTTTTTGCATCACCCATTCCAATATAGTACACTACTTTGCATCGAATATATATAATTTATGTATATGGTGATTGTGCCAGCTTTTTCTTCTTAATACACGTTTTTTGATATTCCTGAGTGTGCTGTCTCTTCCTTGCTTTGTGGTCCTGGGATCCTGGATTTACCTGGTAAGGAGTCTATTTATGCATACTTCCTGTATGGGACAAGCACCTATTTTTGCTTTACGTGTGTGCCATCTGTATGTATATATATATATATATATATATATATATATATATATATATATATATATATTTGATGCAAAGTAGTACTTTTTTCATTTCTCTCTCCTCTCCCCCCAGCATGTTTTCTCTCTACTCTCCCCCCAGCATGTTTTCTCTCTACTCTCCCCCCAGCATGTCTTTCTCTCTACTCTCCCCCCAGCATGTCTTTCTCTCTACTCTCCCCCCAACATGTCTTTCTCTACTCTCCCCAGCATTTCTTTCTCTCTCCTCTTCCCCCAGCATGTCTTTCTCCTCTCCACTGCCCCAACATGTCTTTGTCGCTCATCTCCACAGCATGTTTTTCTCTCTCATCCACCTTCATGTCTTTCTCTCTCTTCTCCCCACAGCATGTCTTTCTCCCTATTCTCCCCACAGCATGTCTTTCTCTCTCTTCTCCCCACAGCATGTCTTTCTGTCCTCCCCACAGCATGTCTCTCTCTCTTCTCTCCACAGCATGTCTCTCTCTCTCTTCTCCCCACAGCATGTCTCTCTCTCCTCTCCCCACAGCATGTCTTTCTCTCTCTTCTCCCCACAGCATGTCTCTCTCTCTCCTCTCCCCACAGCATATATTTCTCTCTCCTCTCCACCCCCAGCATGTATCTCTCATCTCCCCCTGCATGTCCTCGCCTCTCCCCAGCATGTCTTTCTCTTCTTTTTCTCCACATGTGTTTCTCTCCACTCTCCCCCCAGCATGTCTGTCTCTCCTCTTCCCCCCCCCCAGCATGTCTTTTGTCTCTCCTCTCCCCCAGCATTTATTTCACTTTCTTCTCCCCCCAGCATGTATTTCTCTTTCCTCTCCCCCAGCATGTATTTCTCTTTCCTCTCCCCCCAGCATGTATTTCTCTTTCCTCTCCCCCAGCATGTATTTCTCTTTCCTCTCCCCCCAGCATGTATTTCTCTTTCCTCTCCCCCAGCATGTATTTCTCTTTCCTCTCCCCCCAGCATGTATTTCTCTTTCCTCTCCCCCCAGCATGTATTTCTCTTTCCTCTCCCCCCAGCATGTATTTCTCTTTCCTCTCCCCCAGCATGTATTTCTCTTTCCTCTCCCCCCAGCATGTATTTCTCTTTCCTCTCCCCCCAGCATGTATTTCTCTTTCCTCTCCCCCCAGCATGTATTTCTCTTTCCTCTCCCCCCAGCATGTATTTCTCTTTCCTCTCCCCCAGCATATTCCTCCTCTCCCTTCGACATTTCTCTCCTCTCCCCTCAGCATTTCTTTCTCTCTCCTCTACCCTCAGTATTTCTCTCTCTTGTCCCCCCAGCATATCTTTCTTTTCTTACACCGTTCATATCATTATTTCTACTATTCTCCACTCGTGTCTTTCTTTTTCCCTCTTATGTATTTCTCTTCTCTCCTTTTATTTTCTCGTTGCTGGCCTTTCTCTTCATTTCTACTGTATATATCTTCTTTCCCTTGCATGTCTGCCATTCTCCCGCTGATCTGGCCATTCTTTCTCAGCCTGTCTCTACCACATGCTCCAGCCCTACACTGCTTTCCTCCCTGTGGCTCGTCACACTCAGCAGAAAGGAAGGGATACAGCTCAAGGAGCCCCCTGCAGGCAGACGAAATGTGAGAAGGGGGTCAGGCCCCTAAACCAACAGTGCTTGTGACAGCATAACTGGCTCTCTCTTCTGTAGACGGCTCTGGGTGGGAGTGTCTGAATTTAAGAGGTTTTAGTGTCAACCATCAGTCATTTAAGACCTCTGGTGCTCCATGGATCACAGTTTGAGAACTCCTGCTATGGACAGTGCTGTCTGTGCATACATGTTTCATTGTACTTTGTTTCATTGTACTGTACTCTTTTGCTCTGCATATGACTGTATGAGTGTCACGGTAGCTAGTGATAGGTTATAATACACACCAAAATATCTGGGTTGAATTGAACACGACTTAGATATAATATAGAGAGTTTATTCTTTAGGTGAACACAAGATGATACAAATAACAGACAATAAATAGCACTTACTTAAGGGTTGGACAATGAAGCAATTAGGTACAGGATTTTCAATTCATTCAGCAATACAGGTTCAGATGAAGATATCACGAAAGACAATGGTTATAGGGCTTACACTCATTTATATGGAGTTTCAGCCCCATACCTTAACCTTTGGGCGCCTGAAAGTATAGCAGACTTCTTTGTAGTCAGGAAACCCTTTTGTCTGTAAGTGTGAATTATGTCACTTACAGACCACTCAGGCTCTGCGTTTCCCCGCCCTATTGTACACAATCAGAGTGGTCAAGTCTTTGATCAGAGGGTTTATTGTAGACCACTTCTCTCCCCCCTGAACATTGACATAAAGCAGAGCCAGTAACGTTTCCCGGGCTTTCTACTAGCCTTGCAAAACAGTATTTTCTCCTATTGAAATCAATGGGCTCCGCCGCTATAGGCTTTCAATGGAGCAACTCCGCCATTGAAGTCAATGGGGAGATCACAATTTTAACATTTGCCCATTCTCCATCTGGTTGATCGGAGAGGGCTGGAAATGGCCATGCAGTCATGCCGGAACAGTGACTACCTGCGACCAAAATCCCAGCCCGCTGGTATTCACAGAACCGGAGATATGGGTTTACACTTTTCACACTTTCGGACTTAGCCATTTCAAAGCCACACGGCTTTCCTCCATTAGAATCAATATGGCCGGCGCCGCAATAGGAAATGCATGGGCCGGCGCAGCCATAGGATTCAATGGGACCTCCGCTCCCATTACTCAATGGTGCGACCCTCGTGGTGAGCGTGACCCTTTACGGGGTCCTTCATTCTCGGACCCGGTGGTGGTCGAGTGTGGGGGTTCCTAGGGTCTAGGGGCAAAAAGAATTTTATTCCTGGGTGCCCTAGAACCTAAGTTTCCCACGCCAATTGTACGTGAACTTGACTCAGTGTGATCAAAGCTCTTTTTTAGATATTGTATCTGCTTCTGCGGTTTGGATGGCTGCCAAACCGTTCCTGGAGGTCGACGTCGAGGAATCCCCATTGAAATGAATGGCTCCATTGACTTACAATGGGGAACCGCCGCTCCTCCTCTCGGGCGCCACCTGCAGGTCTTCTGATGAAAATGGGCCCAAATCGCCAGTTTCCCCATAGGATCGTATGAAGCTGCAACGGCACCTATGGTGAGCTGCAAAATGGAGCCTGCAAAGGTGGGAAAATGGAACAAAGGGCTATAATTACTCCTTAACTATTAACCCTTTCCCTCCCGCGTCGATCCCAGTGTATGTGTTGGTGCAGACACTGGAATGGGAACAATACATATTTACAGGGGAATACACATTTGGGTGCTGAAGTGGGGTAAAACACATTACTGGACCACAGTCCAGTTAACCCCTTGCTTCCCACGTGAGAGCAGGGGGTGGCCAAATGGGGTGTAACCCCTTTAATACCGGGCCAAACCCCCTCTCCCATGACAATGAGATTTGATGATGGTTATGCAGAGTAATAATAGGAGGAGACAATTAAGATATGTATATCTGTGTCACATGCCATTCATTTTAGTAAATCAATATTGCAAGAGTTTTGAAACAGAGAGGCTTTGATAAACATCACATGCTGTATCATCATCTAAAACAAAAAATCTAATGATGTGTTTTTTTGGGCACTAGTATTGTCCAAGATTTGCAGCCAGGAAACAGTACCTTCTGGTTAAAAGAAAAGTTTCAGTAATATTTCCAGCACCGGTTCCCAGCTAGAGATGTGTGAACTGTTCGCAAATGTTTACTAGTGTAACATGGTTAGTCCACCCTGCTTCTCTTTCCCCCCTGTCACATAAGTCCTTAGCAGTCTAGGCTGTGACAGACAGACCTGCAGGTAGTAACCCCCCCTCATGCTCCTCTCTGAGGGATGGTGGTGGTGGTGATTTGTGGTCTGTGTGTAGCCTATCAGGGTATAGACCTTGAGCCCTCCCCTTCTGGTTCCTCAGAGGGGCAGTGCCAAATTCAGGTAGTTCTCTCACACCTCTCCTAGAGAGTGGAGGTGTGTGGGCCGTCTCCTCCCGGCTGGGAGTGAGAAGCCAGCCAGACTCTCATGGATGGTTGGCTACAGGAAGATCAGAGGCCTTGCATTACGGAAGAGCCAGCACCATCCAGAGGACTGAAATCCTCTGACACCCTGCATCCGCTGTTTTGACCCATCTGCAGTGACTGCTTAATAAAACCCTTCTTTTCTACATACTCCTGCCTGAGTTCCAGTCTGGTGGGTAGCGGTGTATATGATTGCTTCGGTGGGGACAGTCTCAAGAAACCCTGGAGTACACTGAAGCTACAGAGGTGACCAACTTTATTCTAACTAGGCTAGTTCCGCGAATTTCAGAATATCCCGGTGATGTGCGGTTTTGTGTCGTTTTCGCCCGGAGTGTATTGCGTTATTTTCCCGGCTGTGATTTAAGCATTTTATTCCCGCTGGCTGCAATACTGCAATGCCGTGTAAAAACACATGGGGACGTTTGCGAGCTGTTGTCTTTGAAGCCGTCACCTATAACTCCTAACATACAGTACTGTACACATACAGTACTGTACACATACAGTACTGTACACATACAGTACTGTATATGCACATTAATGATACTATGGGCCGGCAGGGGCGAGATGTGTTTGTAGCAGAGAGAGATCCGCTGCTCTCTCTGCGCAAACATCGGCACATTAAAAATTATTTAAAATACATTTTTATTCATAGTGTAGATGTGCAGGGGGTCTCCGGAGCTGAACCGCATTGGTTTCAGATCCGGGGACCCCCTGCTTCCCGAGATACAGCCCCCTTTATGAGGTGCCGGTATCCCTCTGCATTTAAAGGTCTCGATCACGTGACCTGTAAACCAAGCAGAGGGGATACCGGCACCCCATAAAGGGGCCTGTATCTCGGGAAGCAGGGGGTCCCCCGACCTGAAACCACAGCGGTTCAGCTCCGGAGACCCTCTCTCATCTACAGTATAAATAAAACACATATATAAATAAACACTCGTTCCTTACCTTTGCGGCTATGTGCTATGGTAACGAAGCAGCATTTCTGTATTTTTAATAATAGTGTACAGTGAGCAGGGAGTTCCCTGAGCCAGAAATCAATGCTCAGGCGACCCCCTGCTCCTGCACAATATTATTAAAAATACAGAAATGCTGCTTCATTACCATAGCTGATAGCCGCTAAGGCAATGAAGGGTTAAGGCAGAATAGCATGATAATTGGGGACATTTGCCCCCAATAAACATTGCAATAAACAACATACAGTACACCCCCTGTGTATTTAAAATACATAAACAATAAATACATTAAATACATATTTTTAATGTGTGTGTTAAACCTCCCTGCCTTGACTATAATCTATGTAAAACCCCTCCCCCTATTGTGTGTGTTAAACCTACCTGCCTTGACTGTAATCTACAGAGGCGACACACTTTATTCTAACTCGGCTAGTTCCGCAAATTTCAGAATATCCCGGTGATGTTCGGTTTTGTATCGTTTTCGCCCGGAGTGTATTGCGTTATTTTCCCGGCTGTGATTTAAGCATTTTATTCCCGCTGGCTGCAATACTGCAATGCCGTGTAAAAACACAAGGGGGCGTTTGCGAGCTGTTGTCTTTGAAGCCGTCCCCTATAACCCCTAACATACAGTACTGTACATTTTTATTCATAGTGTACATGTGCAGGGGGTCTCCAGAGCTGAACCGCGTTGGTTTCAGGTCAGGGGACCCCCTGCTTCCCGAGATACAGCCCCCTTTATGAGGTGCCGGTATCCCTCTGCATTTAAAGGTCCCGATCACGTCACCGCGGCCTGTAAACCAAGCAGAGGGATACCGGCACCCCCTAAAGGGGCCTGTATCTCAGGGAACAGGGGGTCCCCGGCTCTAAAACCACAGCGGTTCTGCTCCGGAGACCCTCTGCACATGTACAGTATAAATAAAACACACACATCAATAAAGAATCGTTCCTTACCTTTGCAGCTATGTGCTACGGTAACGAAGCAGCATGAATGTATTTTTAATAATATTGTACAGTGAGCAGGGGGTTCCCTGAGCCAGAAATTAATGCTCAGGGGACCCCCTGCTCCTGCACAATATTATTAAAAATACAGAAATGCTGCGTCATTACCATAGCGTATAGCCGCTAAGGCAATGAAGGGTTAAGGCAGAATAAACAATAAATACATTAAATTCATATTTTTAATGTGTGTGTTAAACCTCCCTGCCTTCACTGTAATCTATGTAAAAAACCCTCCCCCTATTGTGTGTGTTAAACGTCCCTGCCTTCACTGTAATCTATGTAAAAACCCCTCCCCCTATTGTGTGTGTTAAACCTCCCTGCCTTCCCTGTAATCTATGTTAAACCCCCTCCCCCTATTGTGTCTGCTAAGATTCCCTGCTTTGACTAATCTGTGTAAGCCCCCCTCCCCCTATTGTGTCGGTTAAATCTCCCTGGCCTGTGTTTCTGTGAGTGCAGTGTACTGTATGTAAATGTGGGGAGGGGGAGGGGGATCCTGTGTAAATAACCACACCCACACCCACTACCCACTACCCACCTGCACATGGCCCCTCCGCTGCTGCAAAACAGAGACAAAAATTTAAATATACAAAGTAATGTCCCCATACCCCTTAATCACCATAGCGGTTATTAACCGCTACAGTCATTAAGGGGTTAACCCACCCTCACCCACCAGTCGGGATGCCTACATACCCTCCCACACTAACCCCCCCCCCCGTGAGGCCTAACCACCCTCACCCAGTACCCACAAGGGAGGCCTACCCACATACCGTTGGGGAAACATCCCCCCCACCCCCAGTACCCATAATAAAAACAATAGAGTGACCCACAATAAGCATAATTCTATTTATTAAATACATTACCCACCCCCTGTGCCCCCCCATAAATACAAGATTTATTCTTTTACATACAGGGTTCATAACGCAACCCCACGTGAGTCCCCGGTGGGCTGGCGGGGCACCTGGACAGACCTATAGGGTACCAGCAGCCCTTTTTAAACAGGTTCTGGAGGCCTGCTGGTGGGTCCCACCAGCACCATGGCCCCCAGGTGGTCTCCTTGGGTCATTGTGGGCCACAATTGGGTCCCCACGGTAGGCCCGTGGATGTCTGGGAGCCCCGGGTCAGACACACAGGTGTCTGCGGGGCCTCGGGTGGTTCCCACGGGGTTCTGGGGAACTCACGAGTGCTCACTACGGGTCGGCGGTGCCCCCACAGATGTGAGGCCACCGCTTCATCCCCGCATGTGTCACCCGTGGAACCACCAGCCTGATACCCGTGGGATACCCGTGGAGATCCACAGGTGGTCTCCAGAGGTCCCACGCAGAACCACGGAACAAACCCTGAATGTAAAAAAAATAAACCTGGCCTATACATTCAATACATACACCCCCAACCCCCAACACCTACAGTACAATAATGTGCAAAATAACTATTATCCAGATATGGATAATTGATTAATTGCCCATTATTAAAAACATTAACTAGCATATTCAAATAAATAAAGTACTACTGACCTCATCAATACGAAGTGTCCGTCGCCAGCAACATCCTTGTCTTGCCCACAAAATACATAGCCAATACAAAGCCAATACATTGCAATTACATTCAGATATCAATTAACCCCTTAAACACCGTATCAGATAATAACCGCAAAGGTGATTAAGGGGTTAAACCACACTGGCCCGATACCCACCCTTCACCCATGAATTTGTACAGTGGCTTCATCATTCAACTATATATACAGTGTATATATATATATATATATATATATATATATATAATGTGTATATATACACACACATGATGAACCAATATACAAATAAATGTAGAAGGGTTATCAAAACCATACTGTCCTACAAATAACACTTCTCCATACAGACACACTACATTAAAATCAATTTCCTTTAATAATCCTAACTGATCTTACAATCTGAATCATCAAATGCCAATGAAACACCTCACATTCCAATCAATACATTACAACCAATCAAGTAAACAAAAATCAATTAGCAATCATTATTTACATCCCTAAACAATTGACACTCCATCCCGAACAATGAAACAATTAACTAATTCACGCCTGGAGCAGAACAATTTAGCATGTGAAAAAATATAAGTACCAACCAGAATACAAACTTTTACAACCAAGGCTATCCCTGACCTCCCTCAAACACACAATACAATACCAAGGATTACATCTATCTAATTTTAAAATACTTTAAACTCACAATAATGCATAGCAGCATAGACAAATTAATTTAAAACACATCAATCAAGCTTTTAAAACAACATCATTTCTTACCCTGTATGTATATATCTCTGTAGATATACATACATACAGTGGCAAGAAATGATATACCACAAAAAAAAAAATACACATGTTAAAAAACTTTAAAAAATATTAACAAGTTAAATAAAATACATTTCTTTAGTTCACTTACCATTACTTGGCCCCACCGACTCCCGTTGCGCAGCTTACTCACCAACCAATCCACAGGCACAGAAACCCATAAAATAATAAACCATAAAAAAATAAACATTTAAACTAAAAATCCAAATCAATCCACGGGTCTTCTATTAGTAATCCATCTTCATCTGTATTCTTCTTTTTTCTATCTTCTTCCGGGCAGGGTCTTCTTCCCGTCTTCGGCCACGCCCTTGTCTTCTTTCTTCTCCGGAGGTCCTTCCTCCGCGGCGTCTGGCTTCAAAATGAGACGACATAGGCTTTTAAAGGCCTATGACGTCACATTTTCGTCATGGTTCCCACGGTCCTGATTGGGCCGTGAAAACCATGTGTTTTGGCCGATAAAAATTAAAATGATGACGTCACTTAAAGGCAATGAAAGCACAGCCAATCAGAATGGCTTTGCTTCAATTGCCTTTAAGATGACGTCATTAAAAGACACATGGCCGTGCACACATGGTACGGTAGCCAATCAGAGCGTGGGAACTCCATCCCTACTCTGATTGGCTCTAGTATACCATGTGACAGAGGCTTGGGGGAGAAAGGATGTGACGTCAATGAAAACCTGTCACATGGTACCGTAGCCAATCAGATTAGGGATGGAGTTCCCACGCTCTGGCTCTAGTACCATGTGACAGGTTTTCATTGATGTCACATCCTTTCTCCCCCAAGCCTCTGTCACATGGTATACTAGAGCCAATCAGAGTAGGGATGGAGTTCCCACGCTCCGATTGGCTCTAGTACCATGTGTGCACGGCCATGTGTCTTTTAATGACGTCATCTTAAAGGCAATTGAAGCAAAGCCATTCTGATTGGCTGTGCTTTCATTGCCTTTAAGTGACGTCACCATTTTTTTTTTGTCGGCCAAAACACATGGTTTTCACGGGCCAATCAGGACCGTGGGAACCATGATGAAAAATGTGACGTCATAGGCCTTTAAAAGCCTATGTCGTCTCATTTTGAAGCCAGACGCCGCGGAGGAAGGATCTCCGGGGAGGTAAGAAGACCAGGGCGTGGCCGAAGATGGAAAGAAGACCCCGCCCCGCCCGGAAGAAGATAGAAGAAAGAAGAATACAGATGAAGATGGATTACAAGTAAAAGACCCGTGGATTGATTTGGATTTTTAGTTTAATGTTTATTTTTTTATGGTTTATTATTTTATGGGTTCCTGTGCCTGGTGGATTGGTTCGTGAGTAAGCTGCGCAATGGGAATCGGTGGGGGCAAGTAATGGTAAGTGAACTAAAGAAATGTATTTTATATAACTTGTTAATTTTTTCAAACGGTTTTTTAACATGTGTTTTTTTTTTTTGTGGTATATCATTTCTTGCCACTGTATGTATGTATGTATATATGTCTAGAGAGATATATACATACAGGGTAAGAAATGATGTTGTTTTAAAAGCTTGATTTGATGTGTTTTAAATTAATTTGTCTATGCTGCTATGCATTATTGTGAGTTTAAAGTACTTTAAAATTAGATAGATGTATTCCTTGGTATTGTATTGTGTGTTTGAGGGAGGTCAGGGATAGCCTTGGTTTTAAAGGTTGTATTTTGGCCGGTACTTATATTTTTTCACAGGCTAAATTGTTCTGCTCCAGGCGTGAATTAGTTAATTGTTTCATTGTTCGGGATGGAGTGTGAATTGTTTAGGGATGTAAATAATGATTGCTAATTGATTTTTGTTTACTTGGTTGATTCATTTGCAGAATGTATATGGCGCATAGATTTTATCCATCATTTATATTGGAATGTGAGGTGTTTAATTGGCTTTTCATTGGTTTGTGATGATTTAGATTGTAAAATCAGTTAGGATTATTAAAGGAAATTGATTTTAATGTGGTGTGTCTATGGAGAAGTTCTATGGAGAAGTGTTATTTGTAGGACATTATGGTTTTGATAACCCTTCTACATTTATTTGTATATTGGGTCATCGTGTGTGTATATACTGTGTGTATATATATATATATATATCAAACAGAAGGGAAAAAAGCTGCGCCTCTAAGGAACATATACACTATGTATGTCTATGTTGGAATTATCTAGTGTAAAACCTGAATTGTCTAAGCAATAATGTAAAGGTTATACGGACCTATAAACATAAGATAGGCCCATAACAAACATACAGCAACAACACATGAAAAAAGCAAATGAAAGGATAAACCAGTCCTCAAATAGTTCCGATGATTAATATGGGTGCTGGTGTGCAGGGTCTCCGGCAGCTCTCAGTGTGGACCACCACGTCCACAGGATATCTAAAAAGGAAAAAAGAGGAGAGAGCGCACGCCCATAGCGTAAAAGAGTAAATTTAATGAAAGGAAGGGGGGTGGGGGGGGTAAAAAACGCACTTACAAGAAGTACAATATAATCAAGCATATGTGATAATAATCACCACCATCCGGTCTAACTGCAAGCTCTTGGGGCAGTCCCAGGCTCCGTTGGTGAAGGAGCAGCGTCTCAGCTGGTTTCCAGGACTGATGTAAATCATCCGGTCAAAGTGCAGACTTTTGGGGCATTCCCAGGCTCCGTTGGCAAAAGAGCAGCGTACCAGCAGTTTCCCAGGGCTGGTGTGCTGTAGATAGTCCAAGACAAAAGTTCCGTATTGGTAGTGCCTGTAGCACTAGCGCTTGGATCAGTCCACTCCAGCGCTGGGTGTAGACTTCAATGTCAGTGCGTCTGACGTCATGACGCTCCCTGACGCCACAGGGGGTGAATACCGCATCAACTGCCAATTAATATATGCAATGTCTAAACCTATCTTAACCAGAAAAAGTCACCTCTCGTAATACATGCTGTATTCTCTATGCTCCTGAATGTAGAGCTGAATGACATCACGAAATCCCGCGAGACCAGGGGACCACATCCCGCTCATGTGCATTGAAAGGGTGCTGACAGTATCAGCCATCTTTGTTGAGATTTACTTTTTCTGGTTAAGATAGGTTTAGACATTGCATATATTAATTGGCAGTTGATGCGGTATTCACCCCCTGTGGCGTCAGGGAGCGTCATGACGTCAGACGCACTGACATTGAAGTCTACACCCAGCGCTGGAGCGGACTGATCCAAGCGCTAGTGCTACAGGCACTACCAATACGGAACTTTTGTCTTGGACTATCTACAGCACACCAGCCCTGGGAAACTGCTGGTACGCTGCTCTTTTGCCAACGGAGCCTGGGAATGCCCCAAAAGTCTGCACTTTGACCGGATGATTTACATCAGTCCTGGAAACCTGCTGAGACGCTGCTCCTTCACCAACGGAGCCTGGGACTGCCCCAAGAGCTTGCAGTTAGACCGGATGGTGGTGATTATTATCACATATGCTTGATTATATTGTACTTCTTGTAAGTGCGTTTTTTACCCCCCCTCCCCCCTTCCCTTCATTAAATTTACTCTTTTACGCTATGGGCGTGCGCTCTCTCCTCTCTTTTTTCCTTTATATATATATATATATATATATATATACTGTATATATATATATATATATATATATATCTCTCTCTCCCTCTCTGTATATATACAGTATATATATATAGTTGCATGATGAATCCACTGTACAAATTCATGGGTGAAGGGTGGGTATCGGGCCAGTGTGGCTTAACCCCTTAATCACCTTTGCGGTTATTATCTGATAAGGTGTTTAAGGGGTTAATTGATATCTGAATGTACTTGCAATGTATTGGTTTTGTATTTGCTATGTATGTTGTGGGCAAGACAAGGATGTTGCTGGCGACGGACACTTCGTATTCATGAGGTCAGTAGTACTTTATTTATTTGAATATGCTAGTTAATGTTTTTAATAATGGGCAATTAATCTATTATCCATATCTGGATAATAGTTATTTTGCACATTATTGTACTGTAGGTGTTGGGGGGAGGGTGTATGTATTGAATGTATAAGCCAGGTTTATTTTTTTTACATTCAGGGTTGGTTCCGTGGTTCTGCGTGGGACCTCTGGAGACCACCTGCGGGTATCCTCGGGTATCCCAAGGGTATCAGGCTGGTGGTTCCATGGGTGACACATGCGGGGATGAAGCGGTGGTCTCACATCTGTGGGGGCACCGCCGACCCGTAGTCTGCGGGGATGAAGATGTGTGGTCCCACTTCTGTGGGGGCACCGCCGACCCATATGTGCGGGGATGATGATGTGTGGTCCCACTTCTGTGGGGGCACCGCGGACCCGTAGTGAGCACTCGTGAATTCCCCAGACCCACGAGGGAACCACCTGAGGCCCCGCAGACACCTGTGGGTCTGACCCGGGGCTCCCAGACATCCGCGGGCCTACCGTGGGGACCCAATTGTGGCCCACGGTGACCCAAGGAGACCACCTGGGGGCCATGGTGCTGGCGGGACCCACCAGCAGGCCTCCAGAACCTGTGTAAAAAGGGCTGCTGGTAAACTGTAGGTCTGTCCAGGTGCCCCACCAGCCCACCGGGGACTCACGTGGGGCTGCGTTATGAACCCTGTATGTAAAAGAATAAATCTTGTATTTATGGGGGGCACAGGGGGTGGGTAATGTATTTAATAAATATAATGCTGTTTATTGTGGGGCTGTGTATTGTTTTTATTGTGGGTACTGGGGGTGGGGGGGGGGGGGGTGTTTACCCAAACGGTATGTGGGTAGGCATCCCTTGTAGGGTACTGTGTGGTTAGGCCTCACGGGGGGGGTTAGTGTGGGAGGGTATGTAGGCATCCCGAGTGGTGGGTGAGGGTGGGTTAACCCCTTAATGACTGTAGCGGTTAATAACCGCTATGGTGATTAAGGGGTTAGGGGACATTACTTTGCAGCAGCAGAGGGGCCATGTGCAGGTGGGTAGTGGGTAGTGGGTGTGGGTGTGGTTATTTACACGGGATCCCCCTCCCCACATTTACATACAGTACACTGCACTCACAGAAACACAGGCCAGGCAGATTTAACGGACACAATAGGGGGAGGGGGGCTTACACAGATTAGTCAAAGCAGGGAAGCTTAACACACACAATAGGGGGAGGGTTTTTTACATAGATTACAGTGAAGGCAGGGAGGTTTAAAACACACATTAAAAATATGTATGTAATGTATTTATTGTTTATTCTGCCTTAACCCTTCATTGCCTTAGCGGCTATACGCTATGGTAATAAAGCAGAATTTCTGTATTTTTAATAATATTGTGCAGGAGCAGGGGGTTCCCTGAGCATTAATTTATTTCCTGCTCACTGTACAATATTATTAAAAATACAGAAATGCTGCTTCGTTTCCATAGCACATAGCCGCTAAGGTAAAGAACGATTCTTTATTGATGTGTGTGTTTTATTTATACTGTACATGTGCAGAGGGTCTCCGGAGCAGAACCGCTGTGGTATTAGGTCCGGGGACCCCCTGCTCCCCGAAATACAGGCCCCTTTATGTGGTGCCGGTATTCCTCTGCTTGGTTTACAGGCCGCGGTCACGTTATCGGGACCTTGAAACGCAGAGGGATACCGGCACCTCATAAAGGGGGCTGTATCTCGGGAAGCAGGGGGTCCCCCGACCTGAAACCAACGCGGTTCAGCTCCGGAGACCCCCTGCACATCTACACTATAAATAAAAATGTATTTCAAATATATTTATTTATATTGATTTATTTATTTATTTAGATTTATTTATTTATTTTTTGGGCAGCTGCTGTGTGTGATTTTTTTTATTGTGGGTAGTGGGGGTGGGTGAAGGGGGTATTAGCCCCAACGGTGGTTGTTTAGGGCTTGCGGGGGGTAGCGGGAAGGCTTAACCCCTTCATGACCGTAGCGGTATTAAATGCTACAGTCGTGAAGGGGTTAAGTGCACCTGCAACCCCCCCGCAAGTCCTAAACTCACACCAAGGGCCAAATACCCCCTTCACCCACCCCCGCTACCCACAATAAAGCGGGCACGGTGGGTTAACCCCTTCATTGCCTTAGCGGCTATACGCTATGGTAATGAAGCAGCATTTCTGTATTTTTAATAATATTATGCAGGAGCAGGGGGTCCCCTGAGCATTAATTTCTGGCTCAGGGAACCCCCTGCTCACTGTACAATATTATTAAAATACAGAAATGCTGCTTCGTTACCGTAGCACATAGCCGCTAAGGTAAGGAACGAGTGTTTATTTATATTTGTTTTTTATTCATACTGTACATGTGCAGAGGGTCTCCGGAGCAGAACCGCTGTGGTTTTAGGTCCGGGGACCCCCTGCTCCCCGAGATACAGGCCCCTTTAGGGGGTGCCTGTATCCCTCTGCTTTGTTTACAGGTCACGGTCACGTGATCAGAACCTTTAAACGCAGAGGGATACCGGCACCTCATAAAGGGGGCTGTATCTCGGGAAGCAGGGGGTCCCCCGACCTGAAACCAATGCGCTTCAGCTCCGGAGACCCCCTGCACATCTACACTATGAATAAAAATGTATTTGAAAAGATTTTTAATGTGCCGATGTTTGCGCAGAGAGAGCAGCGGATCTCTCTCTGCTACAAACACATCTCGCCCCGCCGGCCCATAGTATCATTGATGTGCATATACAGTACTGTATGTGTACAGTACTGTATGTTAGGGGTTATAGGGGTTGTTGTTATACAGTATATATATATATATATACTGTACAGTATATATATACTGCATTACAATTCATGATTTTATGCCATCTGGCGGACACGCGAAGCATTGCAGCCTAATAAATCCTGAACCATTATAAATTAACACATCAGCCGCGCGTCAGCCGGGCATCACCCCTGGCTTGGAACGTGGCATGCTCCAGGTGAACAGTGTCACATTCCAGGTACCTGCCAGGTACAAACCGGTGATTTGTTAGAATAAAGTCTGCCGCAGCAGTATAGGCGCTGATCACCAGAGAAATAGCATCAGAGGTTACCAAAAGCCTGTACTGGTCTCCATATCCCCTCAGACTACACAGCTCTCCTGAACCCTCACAGGTATGCCGCACCACAAACACCTGTAGCTGAAGCAGTATCACCTAGAGGAGGCCTGCCCAACTCGTAAAGTGAGAAGGGCCGAACTGCTCCAAGGAAGAAAAATTTGGGCCGCACGGGTTAAATCATCATCATCATCATCATCTCTCCTCCAGCACCTCTCCATCATCATCATCCTCATCTATCTCTCATACCCCCATCTCTCCCCCTCACCCACACAATACCACCCTCCACATCAAAAACACAATACCCCCTCCACATCCCCCCAGCCCATTCCATGTCAGCAGCCCCCCCCCCAAGTCAGCATCCCCCCCATGTCTCTCTTCCCTCAATATAACACTCTCTCCCCCTCCCCTAAATCACACCCTCTCCCCCTCCTCTCAATGACACTCACCCTCCCCTCAATATGATACTCTCTCCCCCTCCCCTCCATATGACACTCTCTCCCCCTCCCCTCAATATGACACACTCTCCCCCTCCCCTCAATATAACACACTCTCCCCCTCCCCTCAATATAACTCTCTCCCCCTCCCCTCAATATGACACTCTCTCTCCTCAATATGACATCTCTCTCTCCCTCTCTTCAATATGACACACTCCCCCTCCCCTAAATGACACTCTCTCCCCCTCCTCTCAATGACACTCTTTCCCCCTCTCCTCAATATGACACTCTCTCCCCCCCTGCAACTCACATCATACACCCCCTGCACCTCACATCACTTCCCCCCCCTGCACCTCACATGTCAGCAGCCCCCCCTCGCATGCCAGCAGCCCCCCGTCACATGCCAGCAGCCCACCCCCCCCCTCACATGTCAGCAGCCCACCCCCCCTCACATGTCAGCAGCCCACCCCCCCTCACATGTCAGCAGCCCACCCCCCCTCAGATGTCAGCAGCCCACCCCCCCTCACATGTCAGCAGCCCACCCCCCCTCACATGTCAGCAGCCCACCCCCCCTCACATGTCAGCAGCCCACCCCCCCTCACATGTCAGCAGCCCACCCCCCCTCACATGTCAGCAGCCCACCCCCCCTCACATGTCTGCAGCCCACCCCCCCTCACATGTCAGCAGCCCACTCCCCCTCACATGTCAGCAGCCCACCCCCCCTCACATGTCAGCAGCCTACCCCCCCTCACATGTCAGCAGCCCACCCCCCCTCACATGTCAGCAGCCCACTCCCCCTCACATGTCAGCAGCCCACCCCCCCCTCACATGTCAGCAGCCCACCCCCCTCACATGTCAGCAGCCCACTCCCACTCACATGTCAAGACCCCCCCCCTCACATGTCAGCAGCCCACCCCCTCACATGTCAGCAGCCCACCCCCCACCTCTGCACCAGCCCGTTTTTCACACCCACCCCCCACCAGCCCGTTTTTCTCTCACACACAGAAACACAGACACACAGACACAGACACACAGACACACAGACACACAGACACACAGACACACAGAGACACAGAGACACAGAGACACAGAGACACAGAGACACAGAGACACAGAGACACAGAGACACAGAGACACACACACACACACACACACACACACACACACACACACACACACACACCTCTACCTCTTTTAGATCAGCACATCCTCTCCCCGGCACTAAGCCCCGCCCCCAAGCAAGCTCTGACCTCCCCGGCATCCTGCATCCTCCTCATGCTGCTTCTGCCCCCGCGCACTGCAAAACCCGGGGGCGGGGAGGGGGGGGTGGAGGAGGGGGGGGGCGGTGGAGGAGGGGGGGGGGCGGTGGAGGAGGGGGGGGGGGCGGTGGAGGAGGGGGGGGGGGCGGTGGAGGAGGGGGGGGCAGTGGAGGAGGGGAGGGGGATGAATCGCCGCCATTTTTTTCAACTTTAAAAAAAAAAAAAATTAAATTTATTTAATTAATTAACTGGCGCCCGGCCGGAGTCACCGCGGGCCACACAGAGAGCCCAGGCTGGCCGCATGTTGTGCAGCCCTGACCTAGAGGTTGGGGGTACATGTGTTACACTAATTTGGCAAAATGTGTGTATTTTTTGCATTTAAAAAAAAAAATTACATTAAACACAGCTTTATTTTGAGAAATTGTGAATCTTCATACTCAGAATATCCATAAGGAATTAGTGGTACTGTGCCTGAATTCTGGAAATTTGAAAATCAAGTTGTACAGTAAGTTTATAGATTTTAAAAAAATGAAGTTTTGGCGTTTGTACATAAAAAGTACTGTTTTCTTGAGTTTATAAATAAAAATTATGTGTACCTTGGGTTTGTAAATATAAAGTACCGGTCTTCCTGGTTTGTAAATAAAAAAATTTTGACACTATATTTTCTAATGCATTCACGCTGACCGCATAAAATTGCTGTTTTATGTACTGTAGCTAAAGGAGAGAGAGGAAATCGGATGCAACCTCCCCCCCCCCCAAATATTTAAAACTAGGGGGTAGATCCTCAGAGGTCCGTTAAACATAATTAGGTTAGAGGCGTTAGTTTCCCTCCATTTAACGGGTCCCGCAAAGCTAAATAGATATAAAAACAATGGTCGTTATGGATCTCATTAGCATGGCTTAACGCTATGTGAAGTTAGCACGGCCGTGCATTAGCTTCAGATAACATGGAGTTAAATAAGCCTGTCTTACTTCTATCAGGTCCTTAAATAGTTATTTCAAGTAAAAGACAGGAGATGAAAAGAAGTCTGTAATTAACAATATGATGGGTAGATCTTGCCTAACTGTGGTCTTACACTTATCCAGACCCTGGAGAGAAAAAAAGACTCTCCTGTTCCGAAGGAGCTTACAGTCTGAACATGGATTTCATTGTATTTTAATTTTTCTTAAATAATCCTTGGTATTTGGATAGTGATTGCTAGATATGTGAAGCTTTTAAAAAAGGCCAAAGACATTTTTGGCAGGCAGGCAGTTTATTTTTTTTTTTTTTAACTGGCTTGCGATGCTGGCAAAGCTTATCCCACACACACACACACACACACACACACACACACACACACACACACACACACACACACACACACACACACACACACACACACACACACACACACACACACACACACACACACACACACACACACACACACACACTGGTTGGTGTTCCCTGTCCAGCTAGATTTGTTATTCAATGTTAGGTTCTTAATTGAAATGATAGGGTACAGAACTTTTAAAACCTCACAGGTCTTGTATTCCTTTACTTCCTTTTACAACTATTCTGAATGTGATCCTTATTAAGAAAAGTAACTAAAAACAGGACAGTGTTATTTATTGATGAGCATGTGTACAACATTTTTAGGAAGGTGCTGTATTTGTATACCTGTGATTTATAACCATATCAAGCTGGTTATATTCACTTATGTTTGCAATTTTAAAGTGATGCATTATAAGCAACAATATAGCACTTCAAATCCCCCCCCCCCAAATGAACCAGCTGTGACACAATATGTACTGACATCTAGGGGTTAGTTGGGAGATATAAAGGGCTCAGACGACATGGCTGTATTTATTTTCGTGTGTTGAATACTCACTGCAGGTGATATATTAATGCAATTAATGTATTTTGCAATTGATCATTGTCACGGGAGACCAGGTTTCTTTTCATCTTTTTGATAACCGGGATCATTGATTGAGCAAAACAAGATGGTAAAATAAATGGTAATTTATTTCTCTTAGAAGACAAACAAAGTTACACAATTCAAGTTAAACACACTTACTGGGAATGGGGCTAACGAATAAATCCATTTCTGGAACGAAATTCCTTAAGATTACCTCTTTAGAGCACTTTCCAATGACTGGTCTGCTGTGACCGCTACTTTCTAAAAATCGGGACTTAGAAACTTTTCTGACTTGAAAATGTCTGAATCCGGCTCACGTCTATTCAGTTCTGAGCATCTTTGAATTTGCCACTGTTGGTTTGGCGCTTGGAATCTGCGCTCCTGATTGGCCGCAAAGATTGTTATGGGTTTCTGACTTCCATTCACAAACCTCTACAGTCTATCATAGTGTGGGATTTCTCCTGCCAGCCAATCACCAATTTGCCGGGTTGTAAAGCCGGGAGGGCACCTTTTATCAGTCTGCCAAAGGGGCATATGCCAACCTGGCACCTCTGCCTCTTTGCATACTGAGCCCACCCGCTGTCCAGGCTCCACAGAGTCTGGGATTGGGCAAATGGTTGCCGGATAGCGTTGTGTTATACTTGAGTACCCACGTCCTGGGCTAACTGCGGTACTCCTCCTGTTCTAACACCTTGGCATCCCTGAGGCTTTCAAGTACGGACCCCGCACAGACACAGAGGAACCAAGCTTGGTTGCCATCTGGACTGGCTGGAATCCAGGACTTAGAAAATCCCTCAGATCATATACAGGTTAACAAAAGATATACATATTAAACTGAACCCATTTAATAAAATTTATTGTGTCCTGTGTTCTGTGTGCTAAAAGTTATGAGCCCTTATTCTGGTGTCAGGAATGGAGTGAGTGTATATATTCCCTACAGTCACTAGCGTCATTCTTGGCACACATGAGAAAATACTGTTAAACTTTTAGACACTGTAAAATCTGCTCAGCTTTATAACCTCGCTGGAGCAGCCCTTAACCCCTACACTAGGTTCAGTGTACCTGGGTATACATCTGGGTATCTCTGCTATGTTGGGGAACCCCTGTTATACTACTGACCCCATGTATAACCACAGATATAGTTTAACCACTTCATACACATTTACCTTGACCATTGGTTAGGGGTGATATCCAGAAGAGAAATGTAAGGAAATGCCCATATTTTGAGAGAAAGAATGCCAAAATCTGGAGACAAATTGTGATCCCCGATCGGATACTATGGTTTGTGGAACCCCATGTAGACGGAAGATCTCCTTGACAAAAATATCCGCCACACTGGAAGAAGTAGGAAGACCTCTTAAAGGGATGAAATTGTCTGTTTGGAGAAACGATCAATAATGACAAGAATGGTGTCCATTCCCTTGGAAACAGGCAACTCTACAATAAAGTCTATAGACAAATGGTTCCTGGGACGATCTGGGATGGGAAGGGGGTGTAAAAGACCAGGTGGCTTGCTCCGGGGAGTTTTATTGTGAGCACAAGTGGACTATGATTTGATGAATTCCTTAATATCTCCTTGAATGCCGGGTCACCAGAAGGTTCGTTCGATGAGATCGGCGGTTCTTCTGGTACCGGGATGTCCAGCAGACTTGGATGAATGACCCCACTCCAATACCTTTCTCCAGTGATGTGGTGAGGCGAAGAGGTGGCCCTCTGGGACTCCAAACCCACTGGAATACTGGATTAGTCCAGAAGAATGTCTAGATGTGTTTGTGGATAAAATGTACTTAGACGGAAGAACTGTCTCCATATGGTCCTCGGACATGTCCTCGGTTAAGAACGGACGAGAAAGCATCGGCTTTCAGGGTTTTGGAACCTGGTATGAAGGATATGATGTAATTGAAACAGAATAAAAAAAGTGACCAATGAGCCTGACGAGCACCTAGACGTCAAGCACCTTCTATGTAGAGGACATTCTTGTGGTCCATTAAGATGGTGATTGGACTCTCTGTACCCTCCAATAGCCAGAAGTTCCCAGTTACCAACGTCATAATTCTGCTCAGCCGAATAATTTTTTTTAGAAAAAAAGGCTCAGAGGTGGAGCCTGGCATGAGGTCCACCTCCAAAGTAAACGGCAACTTAGGATCCAGATGAATGAGGATGGATGTAGATATGAAGACTTTTTTTTCAAGAGATCAAAGGCTTGAGGGGCTGCTGGTGGCCAGGAAGCAGCGTCCGCCCCTTTTTTTTGTCAAGCCTGTGATGGGGGCTACCGTGGAAGAAACGTTCCGAATAAACCAGCGGTAATTCGCGAAACCCAAGAAATGTTGTATAGCTTTGAGAGTGGTAGTGCATGGCCAGTCCATAACTGCCTTGAGTTTAACTGGATCCATGGAGAACCCGGAGTCAGAAAGGATATACCCCAAAAATGCAGTGGAAGTTTGATGAAATTGGCATTTCTCCTTTTTGGCGTAGAGATGGTTCTCGCTAAGGCGTAATAGTACCTGTTTGACATGACTGATGTGTTCTGGAAGAGACTTGGAAAAAAGCATTATACTGTCGCGGCCGAGTTTATTCTAACATTTACCCGGTCTCGGCCGTGAGAGATACCGGGCCCGCCGCATTCTCCCGTGCCCGCGCCGGAGCTTCGGAGGATCGGTCCTCCGATCGGGGCTTCCCCCTCCCCTCTCTGGGTCCGCCGGGTCCCCCGGAGCCACCCACCGCCATCCCCCACATTAGGAGCAACCCAGGGTTCCATCGATGACGCGTGGCACGCCGAGGGAAAACAATGAAGAAACCGGAACTCCACGCGGCTTGCGGCTCGAGCCGAGTTAAAATAAAGTGTGCCGCCTCTGTATCGTCGAGGTAGACAATGAGAAACTGATTGAGAAGATCTCATTGACAAAGTCTTGAAAAACAGCCGGAGCATTGCAGAGACCAAAGGGACTAAGTACTCATTATGGCCATCTCGTGTGTTGAAGGCCGTCTTCCATTCGTTCCCCTGACAAATCCTTACCAAATTATAGGCACCACGCAAATCTAACTTGGGGAAGATAGTTGAGCTTTGAACACGATCAAAATGTTCTGAGATCAGTTCTTGAGGGTGATCTTGTTAAGCCCTCTATAGTCAATGCATGGGCGAAGAGATCCGTCTTTTTTCTTGACAAAAAAGAACCCTGCCCCGGCTGGAGACGAGGATTTTTGTTTGAACCCCTTATAAGATTTTTCTGGATGTAATCGTTCATGTCTTTAGTGTCATGTGTGCTCACCACAAACAGGACCACAGAGCCACGTCCGGAGTGCAGAGTCAGAGTTGTGTTGCTGGTCAGAGTAGGAGAGTTCGGGTATGTCGACGTACTTCTGTGGTCCGGGGTTGGAGAGAGGAGAGTAGTCAGTATCTGTAAGCTGTGGAGAGGAGAGAGCGGGGGTCAAATAACAAGCCGAAGTCCAGGGGTACAGAAGAGATGGGTCCAGAGCAGGGGTCACAACACGGGTCAGGCAAGGCACAGGAACAGGCAAAATACAGGAAGCAGCGAGCAAAGCACATAAACACTAGTTTATGCTCAGCAATGCACGGGAATCAGGAAGGTAAATAGAGGAGGAGGAACCAATCAGGAGATAGCAGAAAGATGACATTAGATATAAGCTACCAGCCGATAGGATGGTGCTGGATTGGTTGCAAGTGTAACACAGCTTATGTTGTTGGTCTTCGCTGCCACGCGGCATGCGCACCCACGAGGAACGTGGCTTAGGGTGGGCATGTCGCCAGGGAGATCAGGCACCGTGGTGATGCAGTGGGGGTGTGCCTCCTTGGGCGGAGTATCGCGTCGGTGCGCATGCACAGAGAGAGGTCTGCGTGCATCACAGGTAATGACGCGTGATGAGGGGGGAGCCTAGCAGCGATCCTGACATTTTTGTCTCTGGAAGTGAGAGTGGGTAAGACCTTCCTCTGGGAAGAACAGAACCTGGCAAAAGATCAATCAGACAATCGAAAGGGCGATGAGGCGGTAAAACTTCGGATCGTGCCTTATCGAAAACGTCCAGGAAGTCCACGTATATCTTGGGTAGGATACTTGTCTCCTCTCCAGGGGTGACCAACCCACAAATCTTCTGAACAGGAACCACACAGCTGTCAGCACAATGAGTGCTCCATTGAATAGGTACCTTGTTAGTCCAGTCAATGCGGGGATTATGGCGTTGAAGCCATGGAAGGCCAGGATCATTTCAACGGAAGGAGTGTGAATCACATCCATGTAGATTGCTTTCTTTCTTTTAGTAGGCGAGGATCACAAGGAAGAAATAGTCTGTGGTGAGATGAAAGCCGGTTGTAATGGCCGACCGTCGATGGCTTCCAATCCTACCGGGACCCTCTTGCGGATGAGTGGGATGTTTGTTCTCTCCGCAATACCCTGGTCGATAAAATTACCTCCAGATCCTGAATCTATAAATGCCAATGCTGTGGCGCGAAAACCCTCACCCGTAAGAGACACGGGGATCATAATTCTGGTCGATAAGAGTTCTTTGGAGATTGTTCCCAATGAAATTCCCCTGTACCTTATTGGGAGTTGGCTTTTCCCGACTTGTGGGGACAAAGGAGCACTTGGTGTCTGGGATTGCCACAGTAGAGAGAGAGTCCGGTAGTGCGTTGACGTTGCTTCTCGGACGAGGACAACTTAATACCACCCAGTTGCATGGGTTCCAGAGTGTCAGAGGAAGAAGATTCTGGCGTAGCGAAATGGAAGGCAGGCGACCTGGAGAGCAGTTGTCAGTGGCAAGAACGTTCGTATCTCCTTTCTTGCAGGCGTTGGTCTACGCGGATGCAGACAGCGATGAGTTCTTCCAAATCTGTTGGACGCCCTTGAGCGGCGAGTTCATTCTTTAGTGACTCCGAAAGACCCTGTCAGAAAGCTGATGACAATGCCTCATTATTCCATCTGTCTTTGCAGCAATGCTACGAAACTCTAAGGCGTATCTGGCAACCAGGCAATTTCCCTGGGAAATATGAAATAGAGATGAGGCAACCGTTACCTTGCGGCCAGGTGTGTCAAAAACTCTTCGGAATTCTTTGGCAAATCGTTCGATGTCCTGCGTTCGATCCAACCTCTGGTCCCAGATGGGGGAAGCCCAAGCCAGAGCATCGTCCGGGAGTAAAGAGATGATGTATGCCACTTGGGATCTTTGGGAAGGAAAACGAGAAGGCTTGATTTCAAATTGTATAACACATTGGCTCAAAAACCCTCGCATCCATGGGGATCACCCGCATAGCAGTTAGGAGTCGGGGTTCTAGGCTCAGAAGAAATAGCGTCAACCAGCGGAGTAGGTGATAGACCGATGGGATCGTATGAGTGGAAGTTTGCACCTGAAGCATGAGAGCCAAAAGATTCTGCTGTAACAGGTCCATCCATCGGTCATTCTGCTGTAGGTATATTTCTAGTCTAGTAAAGGTGCTGGCATGTGCAGTCAAGACGCGTCCCACCTCAGTTGGGTCCATGTTTGTAGGGCTGAGCATACTGTCACGCTGTGCTCCCCACAAACAAGGCGGAACCCCGGAGCTGAGGTGGAAATAGGTATAAACGCCACCCACAGCCACGTGGGCGCGTCTGGAGTGTAGGTTGGTCGAGGTAGCCGGGTCGGGGTTGGAGAGGTACGGATTGTCATTATACTTGCTGGAGTCAGGGTAGGAGAGGTCAGGATCGTTGAAGGTACTATTAGCCGTCATCAGGGTTGAAGAGTGGAGAGTTGTCATAGTCCGAATGCCGAGGTCAGGGTAGGAGAGATGCGGATGGTCAGGAATAACTGGGGTCAGGAGTACTGAGGTGCGGAGTCCAGGAAACAAGCTGGGTCAGTACAAAAACAAGGTTCAGCTAGGCAAGGCAATATTGTGGAGGCAGAGTTGAGGAGAACCACAACGTAACAAGAACTATGCTCAGCCGATGTGCCAGTGGCACAGCTCAGCATATAAGGAAGTGAGGAACGAATGGGAGAAGAGGCGGAACGGAGGTGAGTCCTCAGCGGGAGCAGGGATAGGCAGAGGTGCAGGGACAGGTGTAGGCTATGTAAGGGATTATCACTGTTGATGTGGAGTTTGTGTGCATTGTGCACGCATCACGTGCGCACGCCGCTGCTGTGCGAGCGCAAATTGGAGGCGGGACTGTCCGCCAGTGTCTTTGGCCAAGAGCCGGGTGTGAACCACGGGGAGGAAGCGCGGGTCCCAAGGATGAGCCATCGGGAGCGGAGAGCGCGGTGAACGGTGAAGGTAAGGTGGGAGTGCGCCGAGGGTGGCGTGACTCCTGGTTCCTTACACAAACTCAATTTCTCACAACCGTTGCTGCTCCATTTTAGCCTGCTGCTTTCTCTGCAGCCAGGGGTTTCCGTGGGTTGGAAAGGTAGTTGGGATTCATCTGTACATGATGCAGATATTACAGTGGGTTGAAGGAGGAGCTCAGTGGTAATATCCCTACCGTTTGAAGCGGATAACCTGGTCCAGTTCCAGTTCCTTGTGACCTTGGCCACTCACTCAATCTCCTTGTACTTCAGCTGCATGGGACAGAGACTGAGTGTGCCTGCAAAGCTCTATGTTTGGCGTGTGTCAAATTCTGCATCAGTGTTATCATTTGATGTCTTTTTACTAGCATCAAAATAGAACCTGCCAGATTTTCAGTGGTGCAAACTTTTCTTTGTCAAATGTTGAAAATGCTCTCTCACACTTGGTGCAAATGCAGGGAGAAAATGGTGCAGATTAGATCTGTCTCCAGCACTAAGGAAGAGTGAGGAAGCTCCAGGCAGGTGCTGTATGGTAGATTGGCCAAGGAGGAGAAGGGCTAATAAACTTTTATTTGCCAAACCTCCTGACTGCCACAGAGAAAACGTTGGCAAGTATGACGGCAGTAGCAGAACGACTTGCCTGCAGAATTTTGGGGAACATAAAATAGTATTGTACACCTTGCACAGATTTCTAAAATATTTGACATATCAACAAATACAGAAACGTATGATGTACAGTATCTTTCAGAATAGTGTCAGCTTAATTATTCATAATCTATACTGTAAGTGCAGAGAACCACTAGGTGCATGTGGTTTGTGGTTTGTTTTTAGTTATTTTGAAAAGGCTCCAGAAATTGTGTTTTAAGCCAATACATTTTGTTCCAAAGGCACCAAAGGAATAACTGCAAAAAGTGGAGTTCTAAAATAAAATGTTATAAACTCCCTCCAGGGACTAACCATATATAATCTAACACACTCAGCATAGAAACAGCACAGCACAATATACCTGCCAACTCTATAAAATCTGAATTTTTCCTTGAAAACTTCATAACTCACTTAAGCCCTTAGATCTTCACACACGTCTGGTAAGCATCAGTGATCACTCTGGGATTGTGTGGACAAACCAAGGGTTATACTGTAAATACTAAAACAAATTTGTTATAAATATAATCTTAAAAATCAAAACTGGTTGTAATTATCAGTTCGGTGATAAATACTGTAGGAGAGAGTTGTTGTATAATACACACATTGCTGGCTGAAAAATGTATGTATGTATGTATGTATGTAAATAATGCAGTGCTTTACAAAATAGATATTCGAATACAGGGAATTATAATACAAAAAATGCATAAACTATACAATCACACAATAGGAATAGGAGTCTCTTTCTCAGAGAGCTTACATTACTTACCTGCTTATAAGTTAAAGTACACAATACAGAGGCTGTTATAGGTGTCATTTTCAGCTTTGACTAAATTGCATATAATGCTAAAAACTACAGGTCCTTGAACTGTCTTCTTTTGATAAATTCAATTAAACTGACGTTTTTCTCCAGGATAGAGAACTATATCAGGCTAGGCAGAAGGAGGCTAAGCAAATAATCAGAATTGGCAAAAGCTCAAGCAGAAGAGAAAATGACTCGGTCAATATAGAAACTTTTTGGGGGAGGTAATGGGGTGGTGCTGTATATAAGCGAAAGTGTTGCTATTCCTCCTTTGTTCCCTTCTGTCCTTAGGAGAAAAACAATCTTATTGAGGGCAACAGACCACTATAATAATTATGTTTGCTCAGTCTTTACAGCTAAAGGTGAAGCGGAGGGACCACAGTTGGGTAACAGGAATGGAAATGGAAAGGAGTTGGGCACAAGTCAATTTACGAAGGAGAAAGTCATACTGGAGCTTTGAAAACTGAATGTGGACAAGTCAATGAGGCCAGAAAGGATGCATTCAAGGATATTAAAATAGCTTAGGTGTATGCCGGCAACACTGTTAACAGAACTATTTGTCCAGTCATTATTAACAGGTGTAGTTGCAGATGACTGGAGAAGAGAAAGTATAGTCCACATCCCAAAAGTAGAAGCATGGAAGAGGCTGGTACTGTAAGTACAGGCATGTGAGGAAAATGAATGGAAATACTTCTGGAAGATAGAATTGTTGACTATCTAAAGTCCTACAAGCTTCAAGCAGCAGGGTTTACTAGGGGGAGATCATGTCAAACAAATCTATTTTTTTCCTTACTAAGTGACTACGGTAATATATCAGGGTAGAGTAGTAGATTTAGCATACCTAGATATTAGTAAGGCATTTGATATTGTCCCACATAGACGACTGATAAAAAAGTTGCAATGCTTGGGCTTAGACTCTAAGGTGGTAGAATAGAGAAGAGGGTTGACACTCGGGGGGAAGAGGGGCAAACAAAATCACTAAGGATTTAGGTGGATTGAAGAAATGGTGAAGAGTGTAGTAACCACGATATAATGCCAAAAAGTGCAAAATAATGGGGTCACAAAAATCCAAAGGCATAATACAGGATTAGGTGGGCCTTGTGGTTCTTATCTGCTTTCAAATTCTTGGTTTCTATACACACAAACAGTGACAGTGACACCCCCTCCTCACACACAAGGACACAGACGCCCCCTCCCCACACACACAGTGACAGACATACAATGGGTTAAAATGTTGTCTGAAAGGGGTTAAAATGTAATCCCAGGGAGGTAAAGGTGTTAAAATGTAGTCCTGGGAAAGGAGGTTCAAGATGTAGTCCCAGGGGGAGGAAGGGATTAAGATGTAGTCCCAGGTTGGGGAAGGGGTTAAGATGTACAGATGTTGTTGCACTTGCTGGCACAGGGCTAATGTAAACACACAGGTGTCTACTGCCGCTGGTTCTCTGTGTGTGTCGTGCTACAACGCCCAAGCGGGAGCATTGATCTCTGCTACAGTACATCTATAGTCCCAAGAGGAGGTAGGAATTGAGGTACAGTGGTCGTGACCCTCTGGTCCTTGTCTTTCAAGGTAGAGTAGATCTGTATGCTTTGTTGCAGCTGCTGCATGCTTTCGGAAGGGGCCAGAAACTCCTTTACTCTCTCCTAACTCTGTTCCTGTTGCTCTGATGCAGACAGAAGCGCGGAACAGAGAGCGCGGTGGGGAGTTAGAGGAGGGGAGTGTGTTGAACAGGTCTGGAGAGACACACAAATGGCGATACACACACTCCCCACCACAATGCAGCTCTAATGATCGCCATTGGCAGGAAAGGGGGAGTGTATGCTCTAACATATACAGCAGAGCTTTACGTACCAGAGGTAGTAGCATAAGTATTTTTTTCACGCCTGCCTAATTTGTGTAGTCTTTCCCCATAAATCAGACCTTTCACCCCCTTTATTCATTTGGTGGATCTTCTCTGCAATTTTTCCAGTACCATTATGTCTTTTAAATAGGGAGTTGCAAACAACGTACTCCATATGCTGGTGTGGTTTTACGCAGGATCTATATAGTGGTACAATTATGCTGTGTTCCCTTTCCCTTTCCCTGTTTTGTGTATGATAATATCCCATTAGCCTTTGCAGCTACTGCCTGACATTGAGCATTATTGCCAAGCCCGTTGTCTACAAGCACTTCTAATTCCAAATCCTTCCTCATCAAAGATGGACCTACTGTACATTTAAGGCAGCAGTCCAATTTCGGGTCCAATAAGGACAGTGATACTAAATTGTATGAACTAAATTGCTGATGCCTAAAAAAAACAAAACAAAACTATGATAATTTTGTTTAACGTACAATTCACGACATTTTAACAAATGGGTCCCTTGTTGTTACTGTTAAATACTTTTGAGAATCTATAACAGAATGAACTGCAAACGTTTGCTCTCAAAATGTATTTTAAGAAGTGCTGCCAGTTATTGTGTGCCAGGTTCATTTTCACATGCCTGGGTGGAACATAGCATTGTAATAAGACGTTTTCTCTCAGGAATTACAGGATATGGAACTGTAATGGAAACTACAGTCGTTTGTATTTTATAACTTTTCTCGGATTAAAAAATACAATTTCACCCTACATATTATAAATAAAGCAAAGTACGAAATATACCACAATAAATTGAAACAAAATATTAGTGTGGTATGACTTTTTGGAGGTGTATTCAATTGGTAGTGGCCATCTCACATGTTAGTGATTAGATCCCCAATTGTGATGTTTTCAGATATGCTTTGTATGAGTAAACAAGGTATAAAGCAGAGAGCGTGCAAACTCCATAGAATAGTACACCAATGTAATCAAAGAGAAGTACATGTTGTGTCGAATCAGCATCTTATTTGGAGTTTTTTTCTTTTTATTTACTTGCTGTTATTTGACTCCAAAAAGGTTCTATATATTTAATTATATTATTCTTTTGGTCTGAGCACAGGTGGTTTGAGAGGGAAAAAAGGACAGACACAGGTGGTTTGAGAGGGAAAAAAGGACAGGCACTCCAAAGCAAATAAGTGATGTTTAATAACTCGTTTATCACTAATCACTTTTTTTGCTCTGGTGTGCCTGTCCTTGTACACATCCCTCTGGACAGGTTTGCACCCTTTATTATATATGTTTGATCAAGTCAGTGGTGTTCCCTCTCTCCCCGGCTCCCACTGGAGCCTTTCTCAAGAGCAGCACAAGTCAAACAACAGTGAACACATTTATACACTAATCCAGTGCTACAACCCCTGAAAAAACTGGCAAGTGGGATTTTGGCATTTTTTTTTCCAGGGGTTGTAATGTATAAATGTGGGTTAGTGTACGAGAGGCTCCACTGGGAGCCGAAATGTCGAGAATAAATTTTCACCATATTTATATATATATATTTATGGTGGGTGAAAAAGGCAACAAAAAACCTTCACCGTTGGCATATAGCCAATAAAGAATATCACTTGTGAGCACATTCACATGTCTTGGAAAGGTCTGCAACCCTTCTTTTCAACCATTAACACCAAGCATACAGTGCTCCCACTGCAGCAAGGGATTCTGGGAAATGACATGGAAATGACATGCAAATGAGCACACAATGTGTCACCTTTTGCCTGGAATATCCATTCACATGGAGTACATTTAAGCTGATGCATCGCTGTTCACACAGCTTTTAAACACAGCATGGGACTAGCAAAGCAAGTACAAACCACTCACAGACATGTTTCAACCTTGATGGGTATCATCAGTGTGAGGTTGGTTTATGCTTGTGTAGCCCTGCTTCCTATCACTAGCAAGCTACTACTATGTGCTGTATCACCTGTAGGCTCGAAGGGCCTAAGTCTCTGCCACGGATAGCCTGGGGTATGCGCAACTAGTATCACTGCTGCAGCGCCTCCACCTGCGACAGCTCCCGCCAGCGGGGGAGTGGGTCTTCGCAGGACGTCTAAGCAATAATTGCTGACACACAGCCAAGTACCGTAACCAACTTCCTTTACTCTTAGGCCAAGATCAGATATATTTACACACAATAATATCCCCTGAATCCACCCAACATAACAAGCCACGGCGGGCTTAACACCAACTCGCGCCTCGGCGGACGCTACCACACTCATGCGCCACGGCGGACGCCACAATCCCCAAACCCGCCACCGGGTGATCCCACCCCGTGTCCAATTCCCCAAACAACACTGTCCCGTTACTTCACAGATAATCACTCTGTGTGTGTATTGGTGACTGCACAGCCACTGTGTCTTGGATTAGGGAATGGTACCGTTTGGGGCCCTTGCTGAAATACCTGCCGAGCACACCAGTACTCGGATCTGCATGATCTTCACAAAGGGTCTCCGCCAGACGATGCCTTCCTCCCGTTCTCTTTCTCTCTCTCTGGTCCAGGGCGATCCCACCCGGACACTAGTAACACCACGCGGGATATGATCCCCGACTTCCCGCCAAATAGGATTGTCCGGATACAAGTACACAAAGGGTAGTGAACTGGAACCTATCTAGGGTGATCCCTGACTCCACTCGTCCCTACGGTGACTCAGGGCTAAACTGGGCCTGGGGCACACGGCTTACGCCGGGGCGGCTTAACCTCCCCTACTCCAACAATCCATCTCCTCTCCTCTCCCACGCGCTCTAACTCACGTGCGCGCAACCACTTCCTTTTATTCCCTCCTATCCATGACACCCCCCCCCCCGGGGCTGCTGGGTCAAGGATCTACTCCCTCTCCCGCCAACTGCGCTCCCCCTCCCTCGCGGGCTGTTGCAGAACCCTACACGTGCAATCTCCCGCTCTTTCGGGGCTGATCAGGGGTCACGGCTACACTTGCTTTTAAATATTTCTAGGCTGGGTAGGTTTACAATATACATTTTAAGTTATGGTGGGTGAAAAAGGCAACAAAAAACCTCCACAGTTAGCATATAGCCAATAAAGAATATGACTTGTGAGCACATTCTTAGTGATGATAGACTTAAAATTAAAATGCTTTAATTATGTTAGTTAAAATAAGTGTCAAAATCGTTGAAATAAATGAACAACTGACAGTGGTAAAACAACACACAAAACAGACAAAAATACACAATACTTAAACTGACATCTAGGGGGAAAGGTAGAGATCCTACCTATCTGCTAATTAGCAGTGATGAACAATTATTAACTGAATAGTTTGCCCCCTGGTTCAGCAATAACAAGGTTGAAAAGCCTGTAAAATAGATACAGGTGACGGTGGACTGACATGCAAAGATATATGCCAAAAAATGTAATGCAAAATATGCAGTAATAGAGTGAAAGCTCACTGGTGATGGTATAGTGCAGCCATAATCAACTAAAATGTTGAAATAGCTCTGGTCGTGGAGGATCCCTAATTATGGGATAAAACAGCTTTAACTGTAAGTTGGTAAAGTAGGTGATCTAAGTGTTGATAAACAGTGTGCACAAGAGCTCACAAAGTGTGATACTTAGCTCTGGGGCACGGTTCTAGTCCGTATCCAGTTATAGCCCCCTAGTTCAAATGTGCCATTGTCACGCTTATTGAAGCCTCTTAACACGCAGAAAACACAGATAGTTGAATAGTTAAATGACTGTCGATAGTTAAGTGCACAAGAGCTTACAAAGTGTAATATCCAGCTCTGGGGCACGGATCTCGTCCGTATCAAGTTATGGCCCCCTAGTTCAAATGTGCCACTATAGCAAATCCGGTAGCAGGTAGCAGAACCAAAGTGAGCAGCCACATATAGTTAGCAGAGGGAAGGAAGGGGTACATATATTGCAGTAATAGTAATATGCAGCAGTTACATTTGAATATTCAGGGTAGGGTAATAGTAAACACACCGTGCCCCTATCATAAGTATATACCAAGCCCTCGTCAGAGCTTGCGCAATGTAGTAACGCTGATGTGAGTTAGTTGCCAGCTCAAAATTCAACAGGCAGCGAAACAACATAAAATACAGAGTGTCTATTGCATATAAACATTGTATCCCTTCATGCATACATTGTATGCATATATCGGCACTTAGCAGTGCCTCTCACCCTCTGCCCGGCAAGTACACGTCAATACGTGATGACGTCAGTCCTGTAGCCGCCTCCCACCTGACGCACGTTTCGCTGGGGCGCTTTTTCAAAGGTGGTGACGTGGAGAGCTACACACAAGGTATATATAGTGTGTGTTGAATGACCAGCTAATGCAGGGCAGCTGAGTTTAACCAGTTAATTCTATTGCAGGAGAACGGTGAAGTACTTGGTGCTGCAGACGGAACCTATTGGAAGCCTGCACCAAGCAATAAAATTGAGAACAGACAAGACGTGATATTTATTGGTTCAGAGGCTGTATGAACGCTGTGGTGTATCTAGGGAAACAGGGTCGCAGAATATGGTCATGCGGCCAAACCCTGTATAGGGTAGATGTTTCTTAAATATCGGGGACCAGAGGGCCCAGGGGATTAGGTGTGGTGATATTTGTGCTCTAAATAAAGGGAGAGAATAGAAAACCCTCATTAATCCCTCTAGGTGCCAAAGTACCCAATAGATAGATCCATTTGGACTCTTTCTGTAAAATGAGGCGATTCCAGTCACCCCCTCTCGGACTTGGGGGGACGCTTTCAATCCCTGTAAAGCAAAGGTTAGTAATGTCACCACCATGCACCTGATGTATGTGGTTGGCTAAAGGGGTGTCCAGATGATTCCGTATTGCCCCTAGATGTTCCAAAATACGCTGGCGGAACTCACGGATGGTCTTGCCCACGTATTTTTTGGTGCATTGACAACTGACTTGGTAGATAACCCCCTTAGTCCTGCAGTTAATAAACTGCCTGACTTTGAAACATTTGGTATTGTTCCAATTAAAGAAGGTTTTAGAAAGCGACAGGTGGGTGCAGGCCTTGCATCCCTGGCATTTAAAGTTCCCTACTGATCTATTAGTTAGCCATGTACTTGATGTTAGTGGTCTTAGATGGCTATGAACTAGCTGGTCTTTGAGATTTAATGCCCTCCTGCTAACCAACGTTGGTGTAGGTCGCAGGACATCATTAAAGTCTGGGTCCTCCAAGAGGACCGGCCAATGTTTCTTCAAAATGGCATTAATCTCCGACCATTGATTATTGAAGGTACCCACAAATCTGATAAGTTTAGAGTCTTCAACTGGGGGACGATAGTTACTCAATAAAGAGGTTCTATCCGTGAATTTTGCTCTCCGATAGGCTTTTCTTATACACCGGTTGCTGTACCCCCTTTCCCTGAATCTACCTCTCATCTTTAATGCTTCATCCTCAAAAGCTGTGATGGTAGAGCAGTTTCTGCGGATCCGCAGAAACTGTCCAACAGGGATACCATCCTTAAGTCGCCTTGGATGGTGACTTTCATAGCGCAAGAGGCTGTTGGTGGCTGTCTTTTTCCTGTGGATTGTAGTTTCCACCTGGTCACCAGCCCCTCTAGAGATTTTAAGGTCAAGGAAGGTAACCTCCTGTGTATCGATTTCGTAGGTTAAGTGGAGGTTAAACTCGTTATTGTTGAGTATGTTGATGAATTCAATAAATGACGCCCTGGTCCCCTGCCATAGGACCAGGACATCATCGATGAAACGGACCCATAGTAAAATCTGGATGGTATAGGCTTCATTGGCTTCATGGAAGACCACCTCCGCCTCCCACCAACCTAAATACAGGTTCGCATAGGTGGGAGCGCAGGTGGTCCCCATTGCCGTGCCTCTCAGTTGGTGGTAAATGACACCATTAAAGGTGAAGTAATTATGTGTCAGTATAAAACGCAATAAGTCAAGTACCAACTGGTTGTGTTTCACAAATTCACAGCTACGGCTTTTGAGGAAGTAGGAGACTGCGTCTATACCCACTTGATGTATAATAGAGGTGTACAACGATTCAACATCTAGACTAATCAGTAGTGTGTCCTTATCAAGTACTATGTCATTTAGTCGATTAAGGGCGTCCTTGGTGTCTCTAAGGAACGATGGTAAACTGTCAACAAACGGTCGTAGTATCTGGTCGATGTATTTACTACTCTGTTCCGTAAGGTTAGATATACCGGACACAATGGGTCTCCCAGGGGGGGGCAAGGTTCCCTTGTGGATCTTCGGTAGACAATAGAAGGTGGAAAGGACTGGTGCGGGGGTTAGGAGTTGCTCATATTCTTTTTTGGATATGATCCTAGACTCTAAGGCTGTTGTTAGGATGGTTTTGAGTTCTTTTTTAAAAGATTCTGTAGGACTCTTTTTGAGCGTCTTATAGCATGTGGGGTCAGACAGGAGGCGTGTACATTCTGTCACATAGTCACCAGTGTTCATGATCACTGTGTTGCCCCCTTTATCCGAGGGTTTCACAGTGATCGTGACATCATTTTGTAGGTCTTTAAGACCTTGACGTTCGGATGCAGAAAGGTTATCAAATCTGTTAATAGGATTCAGATTCTCCAGATCACTTGTTACAAGTCTCATAAATATTTCCACATTTGGACTTGTTACAAGTGGAGGAGTAAATTTAGACCTGGGTTTCAGGTCAGAGAAAGGGCCTTCTCCTTCAGTTCGATTAGATTCTTCCAGGAGTGCTGTAAGGTCCCGCATATTATCAATATGCAACTGATCAAGATGAAGTAGACCGTCATTCTTAAGTTGAAATGTCTCACGTCGTTTAAAGAATTTATGTAGGAGGAGTTTCCTCCCGAATAGATTGGTATCTTTTACCCAGTCAAAGATCTTGAAATTCTCTGACGGAGAGAATGACAGGCCTTTGTTCAGTGCTAGAATCTGATCCGATGTCAAAATTTTGTCAGATAAGTTGATAACCTGATTATTCGTCGATTTATTGGTGATAAGGGAATTTACCTCTGTCTCCTGTATCGTCTTCTCTGTCTGCCCCTGTAAGCCCAGACACTTCTGTCTCTTAGTCCATCCTTTTTGCCCTCTCCTTGTTTTCCCTTTTTGTAAAACAGGGGATAGCTTGGGCCTTGCTCTAAAAAATTCATCCTTTCTGAGTCTGGTTTATTGATAGGTCTGTCACTATTTTCTGCCTCATCATTTGAGGTGTCCCAATCTGTTGATGAATCATTATGATTGGGTCTGTGTCTTTTTTCAGAAAAATGGTGTCTGTAGATTTTACCCCCCTCGTAGTCTATAGTGTCCCTATGAAATTTTTTTGCTTTACGTTCTTTCAGCTCTTTTATGAACTTGTCAATACTAGTCTGTAGTTTGTTTTCTGATTCAATAAAATCAGTTTTATCTCTCCATTGATCAATATTATCCAAATGTGTTCTTATATCTGCCTTTACGGTGATAAGTTTCTCATTCTGATATTCAATTAATAATTTCATAAGTGAGACTGAGCACTTGCCCAGAATGCTATCCCAGCTCCTAGTGAATCCCTCATCCTGGAACATGCTATATATACCTTGTGTGTAGCTCTCCACGTCACCACTTGCCGGGCAGAGGGTGAGAGGCACTGCTAAGTGCCGATATATGCATACAATGTATGCATGAAGGGATACAATGTTTATATGCAATAGACACTCTGTATTTTATGTTGTTTCGCTGCCTGTTGAATTTTGAGCTGGCAACTAACTCACATCAGCGTTACTACATTGCGCAAGCTCTGACGAGGGCTTGGTATATACTTATGATAGGGGCACGGTGTGTTTACTATTACCCTACCCTGAATATTCAAATGTAACTGCTGCATATTACTATTACTGCAATATATGTACCCCTTCCTTCCCTCTGCTAACTATATGTGGCTGCTCACTTTGGTTCTGCTACCTGCTACCGGATTTGCTATAGTGGCACATTTGAACTAGGGGGCCATAACTTGATACGGACGAGATCCGTGCCCCAGAGCTGGATATTACACTTTGTAAGCTCTTGTGCACTTAACTATCGACAGTCATTTAACTATTCAACTATCTGTGTTTTCTGCGTGTTAAGAGGCTTCAATAAGCGTGACAATGGCACATTTGAACTAGGGGGCTATAACTGGATACGGACTAGAACCGTGCCCCAGAGCTAAGTATCACACTTTGTGAGCTCTTGTGCACACTGTTTATCAACACTTAGATCACCTACTTTACCAACTTACAGTTAAAGCTGTTTTATCCCATAATTAGGGATCCTCCACGACCAGAGCTATTTCAACATTTTAGTTGATTATGGCTGCACTATACCATCACCAGTGAGCTTTCACTCTATTACTGCATATTTTGCATTACATTTTTTGGCATATATCTTTGCATGTCAGTCCACCGTCACCTGTATCTATTTTACAGGCTTTTCAACCTTGTTATTGCTGAACCAGGGGGCAAACTATTCAGTTAATAATTGTTCATCACTGCTAATTAGCAGATAGGTAGGATCTCTACCTTTCCCCCTAGATGTCAGTTTAAGTATTGTGTATTTTTGTCTGTTTTGTGTGTTGTTTTACCACTGTCAGTTGTTCATTTATTTCAACGATTTTGACACTTATTTTAACTAACATAATTAAAGCATTTTAATTTTAAGTCTATCATCACTACATTTTCATATACAACGAGTGCTGCCCTGAGGGTGTCTTTGTTTTCTAGTATTCATCCTGTTCTTTCCCCTTATTGCACCGTTGTTTATTTCACTTAATTATAGGCTGATGCGAGGGTTTTCATCCCCTTCCCTTCCCCCATTGTTGTATCATGAGCACATTCTTAGACAGGTCTGCAACCCTGTCTTTTAACCATTATCACCAATCATACAGTGTTCCCACTGCAGCAAGGGATTCTGGGAAATTATATGCAAATGAGCACACAATGTGTCACCTTTTGCCTGGAATATCCATTCACATGGAGCCCCTTTAAACTGATGCATCGCCGCTCACACAGTGTGTGTGTATGTGTATATGTGTGTATATATATATATGTGTGTGTGTGTGTGTGTGTGTGTGTGTGTGTGTGTGTGTGTGTGTGTGTGTGTGTGTATATATATATATATATATATATATATATATATATATATATATATATATATATATATATATATATATATATATATAGGTAACAGAGCAGATGGCACACAAATACAGATGAAGACAGGTGCTTAGTCCCATATGAATGAATATAATCAAAGGCTCCTTACCAGGCAGACCAGAGAATCCAGGGAATCCAAAGCAGGCACAGCAAGGAAGAGACAGCACACTTGTTAGCAAAAAGAATTGTATTAGTGAAGCAGGCACAAAACACCAGACAAAATCCCAGTAATATCTGGATAATCTTCCATCCCACAATAGGTCACTCCGTGTAAAAAGAGGAAAAATAGATAATAGATCTAGGTTTAAGGATCCACTAATCCAGGGATCCAACACACATAATTGTTTAGGTGCACATCTCATAATAAACAAATATAGGTAACAGAGCAGATGGCACACATCTGGTGTTTTGTGCCTGCTTCACTAATACAATTCTTTTTGCTAACAAGTGTGCTGTCTCTTCCTTGCTGTGCCTGCTTTGGATTCCCTGGATTCTCTGGTCTGCCTGGTAAGGAGCCTTTGATTATATATATATATATATATATATATATATATATATATATATATATACACATGTAGAGGTATCAGTACCGTGTTAGCCGAGCTTCAATAATCAAAAAATAAATAGATGATACCGTTCTGTGGCTAACGAAATGCTTTTATTTGTGCGAGCTTTCGAGATACACTGATCTCTTCTTCCGGCGATGTCCTTGCTTCATTCATTGTAACATCTCCGGAAGAAGAGATCAGTGTATCTCGAAAGCTGTGGCAACCTTTATTTGCAAAATCAGTACCACTCGTGGGTCACCATCTGTATTCACTGCTTCAGCGAAACTTTTGAAAACAACAAACACCTATCCCTTTTTACCTCGCACAAATAAAAGCATTTCGTTAGCCACAGAATGGTATCATCTATTTATTTTTTGATTATATATATATATGTATATATGTATATATATGTATATATATAATATTGGGACAGGCCATACATACAGTACAATGTTTAAGAGTCCAGTTGAGTACCATCTGGTACTGAAAATGATGCAAGGAAATATGAAATATCCAGTCCTGATCTTTAGCTAACTCCCATAATACAGACATAAATTTGGATACAGTCCAGAAAGTCTCTAACGGGACATTAAATCTAATGAGCAATACCTGCCTCATTAGAAAAAGCATATTTTCTAGCCTTAATTGTCTTAAAAATGCAAGAATTGTTTTTATGACAGGTAAAGACTATTTCTGTTTCTATGTTGATCTTGAAAGTGAGCTTGACCTGTGTATTTCATGGGTGGACCAGTCAAAGTGAAATATGTATATCATGGAAGTCTGGTGACAATGCCCAGATCTTAGGTTCTCAGCCTCAAAGAAACCTCACATTCTTGAATTATCATAAAAATGGCAGATTCATTATTGTAACAGTTGCAATTAAATGATGTCTCAAGACCCTGAGGGAACCCTCAAATGCTTTGTAACGTATGTTAGGGAATTCTGTTTGTTTATCCTTTTTATTTGATGAAACTGTCTGCTTTTACTGTATTGCATGTTCTTGTAATAATCTTTTTCTGTAAACTAAGCACTGTACTACTTTTGTATATTACTCTAAACTTTAATATATATATAGGCTCTGATTAAACTTGCACATTTTGTAGAGAGTAATTTACATTTTCTGAATCAGATTTTGGTACAACAGATTTTTGGGTGTTAAGTGCATATTTTATTAGTGTGTGCCTTTTGAAACAGGTACACACTACTTACACCTGTGTGATTTAGGGTCCTGCCCCTTATTCAGCTGTATACAGAGCTGGATTATGCTCTAGTTGTCCTAAGAATCAGGCTGAGGTATATGTCATACTCCCAGTAAGGAGACACAGTCTGCCCATGGGGCTATCTTTTTATATTTATTACTAAACACTCACATGCACTTAATTAAAGTATAGACTAGTACCAGAATTTGTGAGTGTTTTCTTATTGTAGGGTACTTTTTGTACAAAGCTATATTAAAAGTTACATTTTATTTAATCAACCATTTTGTCAAACATACTTATTACCAGTAGGTGTGCACCATATATAGGACTTCTGTCTACGTGTGGCACTATGCACACAAATATGTTTACAAAAACATTTCTTAGGCTGCACCCACAACAATACATATCCACATTGGGTTAGCAAGGTAACTCCACCCATTTGAAATGGTTGACATTTTCCATCATTTTAAAAACTTAAGAATGGAGCATACAGTGAATTATAAGACAATCAAATGCAAACATATTGTAAGGGTTCTAGTGCTGGGTTTTGCTGGACCTTGCCCATACGTGGCTGTTATAGCCATCTTTGATCCTGGTAAATCTCTTCCTGGACTTGGTAACTGGCTCCAGGGCTTTAAATAGCAGTCAGTTACTCCCAGCCCCGGCCCGATCATTTGTTTCTATCCCATGTGTTCCTGGGCCCCGTGAGTGCCTTGTTCCTGTTGCAGACCCCAGCCTGTTACTCCGACTTTGCACCTTTGCCATCTGCCTTGACCTCTGCCTGCATCCCGACTATGACTTCTCTAACAGGACTCTGTCCCCTGGCTCTGGTCGGTGATCATATAACCCTACCTTTAGCTCTTCTGGGTCTGCTTCCTATTGGAGACGAGCAATGTTATACATATAAGGCACAAAATGCCTGGACAAAAGTAATCTTTTAAATAATAAAGGTAGAGAGCACATGCGTGGACTTGTACAAAGGTGTATTTAATAAAATGGTCGATGTTTCGGTCCCAACCTGGACCTCTCTCAAGATGAAAAATGTCCAGGTTGGGACAGAGAGGTTGACCATTTTATTAAATACACTTTTGTCCACAAGGTTGCTCCCTAATTTATTATATATGCGCTACATATCCATAACTAGTGGTCTTTTAAGACATTATATTACTCATTGGGGGTTATGCATTCATGTGTGATCAAGCCGATTAGGCAATACTCTAGAAAAACGTTCATTGACTTGGATGGGCGTTTCCTTGCAGGAGTGCCTGATCAGCACTACTGCTCTTAAATAAATTCCCACTTTTGAAGGTGGAAGAGGAAAAGAAAGTAAGATATGGTCCCTAACTTGTTAGCACTATGCAGACTAATTGATTAAAACATACTATACAGTATACACAAAAAGTGAAGGAAGAGCAGACTCTCTGTGATGGTCAGATGCAAATACAGTAGTGCAGGGGTGGCCAACTCCCGTCCTCAAGGGCCACCAACAGGATCAGGTTTTAAGGATATCCCTGCTTCAGCACAGGTGGCTGAATCAATGGGCCTTAATGTTATACAAGTTAGATTGTCTAATTTTACTTTCACTTAATGGAGAAGCTTTTTGGGCTGCAAAATTGTACAGCTGTAGCACCCATTACTTAAAACACATTAATGGAACAGAAAACAAGTGTTACTGTGTCAGTTTTAAACACACAAGTTGTAACGCAACATGTATGGCAAGCAAATTGGATCACGATGCATTCCCATCAAAACTTGTGCTTAATCTGGCGTTAGTTCATCTTTGTAACCATAACAATTGGCAAGAAGTGAGCTGCACACCTAGTGACATATTGCAAGAGATTCCAAGCACAGATGTGGCCTACCTAAAGGGCTGCATTTATTGCTCACTTCATGTTCCTTTACCTTATTTCTACTGTATCTGCACATTTGTGAAATATCGTTAGAAACTTGTGAAGTGATAATTAGTGCAAAGTGCTAGGTATAACATATACAAAAGTGATGGGTGCACCCATAAATTAAATCATTCAGTGTTCAATGACAAATTAATTTAGTGTCCATCAGCTGCCTAAAAAACTACTGATTTTTCAAGGGAAATAAAAAAATGTAGAACTTAAGAAAACGACTTTTATGGCGCTTTGACAATTTGTATAATACAAAATTGATCTTTGAATTCAAACCCAATGTGGGCTGGTGTTCTTGGAACTCTGCTACTTGAAAATCCTACGTAAATCATGATGCAGTCATACATGCAGAGAAGTGGAACGCGCTGTATATCACAGCTGGGAAACCTCCAAACCACTCCTGCATTAACCCTTCACCCTACGCGTTTCACGACTAGAGTGTAGCTTCCTCAGGGGTGCTGGAAAATCTTGATTTTGGAGGTTTCCCCGCTGTGATCGGTGACGTCATCCAGAGAGGCTGGTCTGCGAACGCAACCGGCGAGGAGAAGCCGATTCAGCATGCCCACACGAACAAGCCAGCCAGCAGCTACATACACACCATGACCATCTGCTTATCTGGCTCATGTTCAAGCAATTTCTCGTGAGTAGATTTCAATTTTACCGTCGTTGATGCCAAGAAAAGTATAATTCAGCAAATATGTCATGTTTGTTTTTTTGTTTTTTGTTTTTTTTAAAACTTGTTCATACATTTGTTTTTAATCAGCTTTTACTAAATATTTTTTCATCGGGTTTTCAAGCCAAGTTCTGGTTTATACCAGGGATATTCTATTCCCAATATTTGATACCATCACCCCAAGTATGGATTAATGTTGAATTATTTGGGATAGTGCAATGTGTTTGCACTTTTTTTTCCAGTTCTCTGCATGTATGACCACCTCACGATTTACGGGGGAGTTTCAAGCAGCGGAGCAGAACACTAGCCCATGTTGGGTTTGAATTCACAGATAAAGTTTGTAATATACCAATTATCTAAGCACCATAAAAGTCGTTTTCTTCAATCTTTAGAAACCGAGTGAAAGCAAGGGCAAACTGCGATGCTGCGTTGAAAAGAACAAAAAACTGGAGTAATTCATCCCCACTCTGTCCTCGGAATAAAAATATACGGATTATACTATATCTCTGCCGGCACATTCTGTAGTTAAACCTACTGCTATGGAAAACAACAAAATAGACATTTGAATCGGCTGCAGTAAAATGCAAGAATGATATTGCTAATCCCAGAAAGAGATCTGGGCACTATGAGCAGTAATTGCCTCACCTTATTAGAAGGGATTAAGATATTGAGGTAATATAGTGGAGTTACAAAATAGTTATTCAGCAATTACTTACACAATGCTAGTTATGTCATTGAAGACACAGGGGCAGGTGTTGATTTTTGTAGATTGATCTGATACAAATGATACACTTATTAGCAGGAATAGAACAGAATGTTTGTTCTTTTTAATCAGTCTCCTTTCATGTAGCAACTTCATCGTGAATCATTTTACAAAATGACTTCAGAAAATAATGTAACAAATGGTTCTGTCACCACAAAATTGTATTGTATTGTATGTCTTTATTTATATAGCGCCATAAATGTACATAGCGCTTCACAGTAGTAATACATATCATATAAATAACAGATCATGGGAATAAGTGCCTCAGACATACTGTAAAAGTAACATTAAGGAAGGAGTCCCTGCTCCGTGGAGCTTACAATCTAATTGGTAGGTAGGGAGAACGTACAGAGACAGTAGGAGGGAATTCTAGTAAGTGCGTCTGCAGGGGGCAAAGCTTTATGTATCATGTGTCCATGATTATCCAGTGCATTTGAAGTTACACAATTAAACAATAAACAATGCTTTTCTTTCCAGGCACCAATGAAAATAGGAGCAGAATGGCACTGAATAACAGTAATTTGCAGAACAGTGGTTATGTTCCGCACTATGCAAAGGACGCTGACCCCTTTGCATCAAAGCTCTCCGTGGAAGCGGACATCATTGCTGGGGTTTACCTAACAGTCATTGGTAAGGTTGCTGATTATTTTAAGAAAAATGTTGTTTTTTGGCATACGTTTGGTTGCGATAAAAAGAATCCCATAATAGGTAATAGGGGACTCTCCCTTTTTTTTTATGGCCTCAGCATATTCAAAGTGAAGGAGTTATCATGTAGTGATTAAAGTGTTGGTTTTGAAGACACACATTTATGGGCTTAATTACTTCTTGAGCGACACACACTGGGCTCAATTCACAAAGCTCCATAAAATCAGGGCTCAAAATGTGATGTTACCTAAAATGAGAACAGACGTTTTGTTCCCTGAAGATAACGAGGATCCTCAAAGCTTATTACATGCAAAAATAATGACTGCTCCACATCTCATCAGCATAGGTTTAACGTCACGTAATTGTAGCATAACATAGCAATATGTTATAAGAACGTGATTGTGACGATAGGGGAGCAGAGACCAGCATTTTAAAGGTTAAGCCCAGTCTTTGGCCCCTATCTGTAGGATTGCCCTGTACACACATCTACCTGTGGCTCATGTGGCCAACATATTATGTGTTAAACCCAGTAATGTATATGTGTAAACAGCAAGCATAAAATGTGTTTTAAAGCATAGACAAGGTCTCTGGACATGCAGGGTTGAAAAACCCTTTGTTTAGCCACGTCTGGAAAAATGGCGATTGCTGGGACTCAGGGAGGGGTGTGTACTCAGTCCTGGGAAACTGTGACTCTGAAGGCAGGGCCATTGTTCAGATCAGACTCTGAGGTATCCATTTCCACAGGAGGTATCCAGCTGAAACACAGAAGTTTTAGGGAAGACAACTTCTCTGCTCTCAGTGGTTGGTTAGTTTGAATTTCCCACTGGCCTGATTGGCCTATCTAGCTCGCTTGATTGGCCCCTGATTGGCCCACATAGCATCCATGCTATGATTGGTCACCACGCAGAATCCACGCTGTGGTTTGTCTCCATCTATTCCCCGTGATTTCCTAGGGAGACAGAAATCTAGAAAAGAGACGGCTGATCTCAGTTCCCCAGATCACCCCTGGACTGGCGTGGAGATGGACTAAATGGTGTTCTCTGAGGTTATGCCAGAGACACCCAAGACAAGGCTGCTTGCCTTTTTGAAGTGGTAGATTTACACTTGCTCCAACTTGCATCCAGCGCTGCCTGGATACTCTGAACTTTCTACAGAAGTGGAAGCTGCTCTGGCAAAGTCATTTTGGTGGCACCGGACACCTAAGCGGTTGGGATTACCTCTGTATTGTGCTGACGTTTGTGAGTATAAGCTCTGTTGTGATGTTGTTCTGCGTGTGTTGGCTCTGGCTGAAATAAACACCCGTTTATTTGATCTCTGTGTCCTGTCTGGTACTTGGTCCCGTGAAAGAGTCCTGGTCTCCCGTGACAGTGATACGTTTTTCTCAGTGTTACTCTGATAAAGACCCGGAAATAGGTCTTCGACTGAAGTGGTGTAAGAGAGGAAAGCATAGGGAAATAACGCTATGTTAGTTCAATCATAGCTTACTGTGGTGTTACACCTATCCAGACCCTGTTTGTAAGTAACGCCGAGTTTAGATATGAGAGTTTAGATATGAGAGTTTAGATATGAGAGTTTAGATATGAGAGTTTAGATATGAGAGTTTAGATATGAGAGTTTAGAAATGAGAGTTTAGATATGAGAGTTTAGATATGAGAGTTTAGATATGAGAGTTTAGAAATGAGAGTTTAGATAGGACCTTCACCTAACTAATGTAATGTTAAGTCCCCACATTAACCATAACACACTTTGTAGATATGCAATGTTAAGATAAGTCCTCATGTGCATGTCATCACTAATGGCCGCGATAATAAACGCTATACTCTTTACTGGAGAAAACTTAACATTGTTCTGAAATGTTACTCTTAACGAGGCAATCCAAGCAGAATTTAAAAAATATATATATTTATTTATTTATGTTGTGTTTGTTTTAATATATACAGCTTTTGATTGCCTTTTTATTGAAAAATCGTTATTTTTAAAGGCTTTCTGGCAGCTTGGCCTTAACTTGGGAGGAAATAACGGAAACAATCTCTTTTTAAAGAGGCAGTCCGCGTGGCACTTAAAAAAAAATACATTGCTTTTTGTTTTAATATACACAGACTTTGATTTCCTTTATTCAAAATGAACTACTGTACCTAAGCTGCCGATCAATTAGTTCTGCCATCATCAATCGGCAAAGATCCTGCTTCGTAGGTTCACTAAATGGCTGCCTTTCTGTTTCAATCAATCCTTCAGTCAGTGTAACTCAGCAGCTACAATGTATTCTTAAATTACTAACGTAACATTATCTATTGTTACATTTTGCAGCTCAAACTGATGGGAATATTGACAACAAATTATCACAAACAGGAAAGTGTTGCAAAGAACACTGGGGAAGTGTAAAATCCTGCCATAGAAATCAAAGAGTGCTAATTATATTAAAACTCATTAAAAATGGCATTAAGAGTTTAGTTTAAAAAAAATAGTATTATGTAATAATACAGAATAGATTTATATTAAAAAAGAAAAACACATGTAGGATATTGCATGAATTGCACCTTTAACGTCCCATTAAGTTAGTTTAACCTCACATTAAGTGATTTAAGAGATTTGTAGATCTGGGCTTCTGTAGCTGACCTTGGTTTACCATCCTAGAACATACTGTATGCTATGAAGAGAATGTTGGTACTTGGCGGCTGAGTTAGAGTTTTGTGTAGCTAAAAGATCTGTTTATTAAAAAGTGAGATTTCACAATCTTTCATGGCACAACTAAAATGTTATTGCAGATGCTGCTTAGCAGTTTAGGCCCTTATTCAATATGCTGTAAAGAGGTCTTCCCCTTGTGGGGGAAGTGTTAAGCCCCAGTGAAATTAATGAAGCTTTAATGTTCCATAGCGGTACAAATCTAGGGGAGACATGTAGGTTACCAAAGCTCTGACCATACACATGGACAAGAAATCTATATGGTTCTATTAATGAATCCACTGTATATATCAAGTCAAAAACGGAACAATTCTAGGACCAAGGATTCTGCACCATATAAATCAAAGGGAAGAATCCAATTGAAATCAATATAAACGTTTTCTTTGATATAAGCAGAGCATTTCTTTGCCCCAATATTCCACCTGGTTTGCCTTGATACACAAGTCCAAAATTGGGGAGCACAAGATTTGTTAGGGGGGGGGGGGGGGTGCAGCGGTTACAGAGGCCCTGCGCTCTTCTCCAAGGCATTTAAATTAAATGCCGGGAGACCACATGAGGCCTTTCCAGCTTTCCTTACTTTGTCTTCCATGGCAACGTGGCATCACATGATGACGTGAACCCGTGGCGTCATGGGACACTGGAGACAAGGTAAAGATGGGGGCCCGAGCAGGGAGGGGGAGAGCAGGCAGGGAGGCGCAGGCTGAAAAGTTTGCGCACCCCTGATCTAAGGCACATGATGTGGGAAAGGAATGGTATAGAGAATGGTAAATAAATAGACAGACAGGGCAATAAGGATGAAAGGGGCCATGAGAAATAGGACATTATAGTAGACTTGTACAAATTAGGTTTTAGCAGGAACTGATGTGGACGTACTAGTGAATCCCTGCACTTCTCTTAAAGGTTTCACTCTACACTAAAGAATGGTTTCCTTATCTTTTGAGAGAGCCTCCCTCCTCGTTTCTGCACAACCCAGCTAAACTTCCTGCGATGTCCGTGATAGAACACCATGGTGAATGTTAGTGGAAGCTTTAATGCCAGTCCCATGACCTATTGTAATAAAAGATACCAATTAATACAATTACTACCACACCTATTCAAAGTGCTCCAAAGCCACTTGCTTATGTCAGGGAAGCCGAGCTCCATTCACACAAAAGGGGATGAGAGCTTCCGTGACAGAGAAAAAGGGGCAGAGGGTAATGAATGTCACTTTTACACCTGTTCAGTGAGGCAACCGATCCCTGTTTTTGTGCACAGACTATATGATATGTTACATTTGTAAAATGAAGTAGTTATTTAGAGTATGCATCTTTTGTTGTATACAGCTTGTACTTAAACATTTGAAAAATATGTTTCTAAGTAGTAATCCCTTAAAACGTTGCTGCACCACTTCCTTGTTTAATTATACTTAATACTACTAATGTGTTTCCTTGCTGGATTTTGCCTCTGTAAATTCGTATATACAGAATTTTTTCGTCTGGAGGGATTTAGTTTGTGATGTTTTTTTACTTTTGGGTTTGGACCAGATCTTGTGTTGTAGAGCTTTTTGGAGCCTTTTGGAGAGAGAATCGTGATGTTGCCAGCTCTTACCTTTGATGTTTTCATTTGATTCTTTAGCTCCTTTTGATTCCAGTTGAACCTGCAAAAAACACATCACAAGGAGAAATTCTGGGGCAAAATAACTGCACCATACTGTATGTATCAAACTATCGGAAAAAAAAGGGTTTTTGAAATCAATAGGATTTTTTTTTCTTTGATCGATATTGTGCAGTTATTTTGCTCCAGAATTGCTCCACTTAGTGCTTCCAACTACTGTATGCAAACAATTTACATTTTACAAAGACCTGGCTTGTTCTCAAAGACTGCATGTAAAAAGGATGAACAAGTGAACCTCCAGCTGATGTTGTTCCAAGATATCAAACTCCAGGAACATGCAGAAAAGCCACTTCAAGAACATTTGCATTTAGATATTTATTAACTGCTGTGAGAAAGAAAAAAAAATCAGTTTATTGACATATTGGCCAATACAGATGTAGCAGGGTAGTCCTCCACACCTCTAAGGGGAGCTGATGCAGCTCCTCGGACTCTTAGGCAGAGGTGTGGCGGCCATGCTGGAACTCCCACAGGACTAGACGGAGAGGATATCCCCTGGCGGAACAGGATATCCTTTGGAGACTGGGAACAGTGTGTCAGACCTGACGGGACCTTTGGAGACGACGGTTGTGTCCGGGGAGCCAGTAGGCGACCCAGGACTAGGCCAGCGAACCCCATAGGCCGAGTTAGGCCCTGAGCCACCCTAGATGAGTGCTTTAGGGACAGCCGAACCTCAGGGACATTCCTGGTAGTTGAGTACCAGTGGAGCGATGGAGCAAAACGACTTGTGAGGGAGCACTACAGTGAGGCTGCCGGAAGTAAGGAGTGAGAGGCATATTGTTGGGAGGCCCCGCTATGTAGAATCAAGTATACCGCTCCCGATATCAGCAGAGGATACCCTGGCTATGGCATTGAAGTCAGGAAGTAACCAACGTGCACTGCCAAATACAGCAGGGAGGGTAGTTCTGCTCTCACATACATTTGGGATTGCCTTGTTGGACACCCAGCCTGTTGGGGTGCCCAAGGACAATTGGGGTGCACTACCAGTTGTGTGCTATTGTTATTTCTGTGTTATGTTCATTGCTGTATGTGTATCAGGAGGGACCTGTTGGTAAATAGTATTGGTTATCATTGCTGTGTTGTGGTTATTACTGTATATGTTCCTGTGAGGAGCCATCCCAACAACGCTGGGATCCGCACGGGTGGTGACGCTGCACCCTGCATACCCAAGCTCTCAATCAGTGGAGGCCCAGGTCTTCTGTGAGCCTGCAGGTTAGCACCATAACGTAACATGCAAATCACCCTTAGTGGGGGGTGTAAGTGTTATACACAAAAGACAAAAATAACCTAAAATCCTGGATGGACAAAAATATATATGTAGCCAGGTCCCCCCTTGAGCACTCACCCCTCCTTCTGTTGTGCGGCCGGTTGCAAGAGACGCGGTCGGGCCGGTTGCCGGGGACGCGAGCGGGCCGGTTGATGGGCTCGCGAGCGGGCCGGTTGCCGGGGACGCGATCGGGCCGGTTGCCGAGGCCGCGATCGCGTTGCAGGGGTCCCGGCGGCCGGTGAGTAGGGCGCCGCCATTCCACAGCACTCGCGCATGCGCAGGGAAGGCACTGGAGGGCCGGAGCAGAATAGGGAACAGTCAGGAAGCCCTAGGGAGCTCGCGCATGTGCAGAAGGGAGCTAAATAAAGCCCGTGAAGCCCTAGCCTACCAGGGAAGGGATTGGCCAGGGACTACAGATCCCATGAGCCTTAGGGAACCCCATGTGATGCCAGGGAGCCAATAGGGCTGCAGGAGCGGGGTTTTTGCACACGTCAGTTGGTGACTGGAGCAGCTAGGGGAAGGAGGTAGGGTGCAGGGGTCAGTGACTCTCTGCACTAGGCCAGCAGTCCCCTAGGGCCCAGACAGCCCTGAGTCATCCTAGCTGAGTATTGTAGGGACAGGCCCTAGGTTAGGGACCCTGCCCCATTATCTATTGGCTAGTAGTGTACCACGAACATTGATCGGTTGCTAAGAGGGAGCTGAATTATCTCCACGGAGACCAAGCTAGCAGTGACTGCGGCCTGCTGGCAGCAGACAGATCCTCGCCAAGGTACAGACGGTGCGGAGCTGCGGTGATATTATCCACGCTGGAATTCACCCCACGCGTAGGATCCAACCCCAGTGGTATAGCGGCACCCGTGGCTGGAGCCCGGGCAGGTAACCCACAAACTCACGTGCTCCAACAAGGCCTATCACCAGACATAGTGGCTGCGCAGTCACACACACATTGGTATATGACTTGGGAGCGCGAGACATTGGGTTGGGGTTACTGGACACAGGGTGGGATCACTCTTTGGAAGGTTAGCGTCCGCCGTGACGCATAAGGTTAGCGTCCGCCGTGACGCCTAAGGTTAGCGTCCGCCGTGACGCCTATGTGTTAGCGTCCGCCGAGGCGCCTAAGGTGGTAGCGTCTGCCGCGACGCATAGAGTGTGGGCTACTGCTGTAGTGCAAGGTAGCGTCCGGCGAGACGCCCTGGTCAGGTTGCCCTTAGCGAGGGACACCTGGTGATATGTGTTGATGTTGTATTCATTCTATGCATAGTAGTAAAGGTATTAGTCATTATCAATTCTGTTGTACGTGGTTATTGATTGTCCTGCGAGGAACCAATCCCCCTCTGGTGGGAGCCATCGCAGGTGGAGGCGCTGCACCTATTGTAAGTGATTGTCCATAGTATTGTATTGCCCCAGGTTCCCCGTGGCGGAAGCTCAGCCCTCCTGGTTACAAACAGGTACAGCACCACACTGATAAGTAGTCAGATGCACCTACCCACCTCAATCTCACTTAGGGTGGGGGTAAGAGGGCTACATTTGGAGGCGCTGCTGAGATTCTCAGACCTGGGGTGCCCTATTCAAAACAGTATCACCAAAGATCAGCAACATGGTAATTCCCTCACGTCAAGAGGTGCACGCGTGGGCTACCACCGTCCGTGAACCACCTAAACATGTTGTGGCGTTAGTGGCAGAAACTGACATCCGGGACTCACTGAGAAAGCTCTTAGGGCCAGATAAAATATGGTACCGTGGCCGGGTGTTCGACTCTACTTGTCATTGGAGCGCCCTACTATTCACCGTGGGGCGGGACATATGCCCAGAAGCGGCCCCGAACACTCTAGTAGCCCCCGAGTGCCCGCCAGAAGGATACCCCCTTATATACTCGGACTTACCAGTAATAAGGGAAATGTTTTCACTAAGAGCCTCTCCTCAAGATCCAGATGAACCGTCCACCAGTACCTGGACACCACTTGCACCCGTGTCAAGTACCCCAAACCGGGGTGACCGTCCCCTACCCAAAGTCTCCTTTACCCCAAGCGCCCTCACGGAAGCGGATAGCTGGGCTGACAGTCCGCCCTCTCTACCCGACCCCGTACCCCACGAGGTACACCCCAGGCATACCAGAGAGAGGGTAACGAACGAAGGTTCCATAATGGGGGTGACTCTACCTCAATTCGTAGAAGCTTTCACCCTGGCCTCCCAGTCCCAAGGCTACCGGAAACTTAAGGCCTTCTCGGGAGTACTTCCAATACCCCAGGGGGAGGAGGGAATAGACCTTTGGAGGGAGAATGCAGTAAAAGTCGTAGAGGAATGGCCGTGCACTGACAATGTAAAGCGGCAGCGTATCATGGAATGTCTTCGGCCTCCCGCCTCTACCATTGTGACTATCCACAGGGCCCAACACCCCGAGTTGACGGCGTTGGAAATGGTGGCGTTCCTGTTGGAAGCGTACGGGCTAGCAGAAGACGAAGGAGCGATCTGGACGAAGTACTTCCATCTTTATCAGAAGGAGGGAGAGGACTTGTCGGCTTTTATTCACCGCCTACAGCTGGTCTTGGGAACCCTCCTCAATCGTAAGCTGATTCCCGCCTCTGGGATGGATGAAGCGCTCCATAAGCAGTATCTGCGGGGATCAAGCCCCACTCACCCCATAGCCAACATGCTCCGCAGCAAGATAATGGACGGGGGCCCCTATAAGTTCACCGAGTTGCTGCGGCAAGGAGGCTCATGTTATGCTACACTCAGCCACTAAACCTAAGAGCCCCTCTGCCTCCAAAGGAAAGGGCTCTACGGAAAAGAAGGAAGAGTCTGCTGCCTTGTCCAAGGGGTACAAACCAAGACCCCCTGACCGACCACCTTCCCCGTCCACGAGTCGTCCGGAAAGCCGCCCGGTTGTATGCTATAACTGCGGTAAGAAGGGTCACGTCCTCCGTAACTGTCCAGAAAGAGAAGGTCATCCAGAGGAACACCCTTCCGATAGAGGGAAATCAGCCCGATCAATGGTCTGCAGTGTACCTATGGCAGAAGCTGACCCCGAACTCCCTCATTCTGGAACCACGGATGCCCCTTCTGACGCTGGCCCCAGTGATGACGCCTCACCCTGTGAAGCTTACAGTCAAGTGGGCCCTGCGGCCATCGTGCCCGTGGTACTGGAAGGGATATACGCATCGGCCCTATTGGACACAGGGTCACAAGTAACCATAATATATCGCAAGTTCTATGACCAGCACCTTCAACACTGCCCCCTGAGGCCGGCCGAACATATGAAGGTTAGGGGGTTAAGTAATGAAGACTACCCCATCGATGGGATTGTAAGGGTCCAGCTGGAAATACTCCAACTGTTCACCGGCAAGAAGCACCCCATGCAGGTAGCGGCCATGGTATGCCCGGAGCCCCAAGACCATTGCAAGTACCCAATCATCTTGGGAACCAATGCGGACATAGTACAAGCTATAATCCGAGCCTACTTGAAAGAGACCAACGAATTGCCGCTGGCCGATTCGCTCCTAGACCCCATTTTACGAGAAGAGTGCCACCGGGTATATGCCTTGGAGCGTCATGGGGACCTCTACAATCGTCAACGCGGACTGACGACCATATTACCAGGGGGAGTGCAAAAGATGGCCGTCTGGTGTTGTTATCCCGACCGAGACGAGAACGACCAACTGTTCTCGCTGGAGAGTGTGCCTGAAGAAGAGGAGGTTCATAGAGGGTATAGAGTACTACCCGAAGTGAGGGAATGGACGGCTAAGATCCCTCTTCGAACCCACGTGTATGTGCAGAATCTCTCCCCCTTTCCGATGGAATTTGATGTCGATCAGAAGTTGGGATGCATATATCCGGTCAGCCCGGTGGAAGCCACGCCTCAGGTGAAGGCGGCGGCCGCGCATGAGCGGGTAGTCGATCTGGACTTCAACTTCGGCGAGTCGACGCTGTCCACCGAGTGGAAAGAACGGTTGACCACCCAGCTGCTTCAACGACGAAATGTGTTCTCCACGAGCGAGATGGATGTGGGGTGCAGCCGCAGTGCCCAACATACCATTCGAATGAGTGATGCCACTCCGTTCCGGGAACATTCTCATCGCATCACCCCTCGGGATGTGGATGATGTGAGGAACGCCATACAAGACATGGAAACCGCTGGGATTGTGACGGAATCTCGAGGACCTTACGCGTCGCCCATAGTGGTGGTGCTGAAAAAGAACGGGTCCGTACGACTGTGTGTCGACTATCGAACTCTGAACAATCGCACGATCCCGGATCAGTACAACCTTCCGCGCATTGAAGAGATCCTGAATGCGCTGAATGGAAGTCACTGGTTTAGCGTGCTCGATCTCCGATCGGGATACTATCAGGTGCCTATGAATGCGGAAGACCAGGAGAAAACAGCTTTCGTCTGCCCCCTGGGATTCTATCAATTTACCCGTATGCCGCAAGGTATATGTGGGGCGCCTGCTACGTTCCAAAGGTTGATGGAAAAGACTATCGGGGACATGATTCCCCGGGAGTGTCTGGTATACCTGGATGATATCATCGTCTTCGGAAGGACTCTGGAAGAGCACGAAGAGCGATTGTTTAAGGTGATCGACCGTCTGGGGAACGAAGGTTTGAAATTATCCCTAGACAAGTGCCGATTTTGCCATACCTCGGTGACCTAGGTGGGGCACATAGTGTCCGCCAAAGGGATCGCCACCGACCCTGCCAAGGTAGAGGCCGTAGTGAACTGGCCTCGCCCAGAGAACGTCACAGAGTTGCGATCCTTCCTGGGGTTCTGTGGGTATTACCTTCGCTTCGTGGAAGGGTACTCGAGCAAGGCTAAACCCCTGAACAATCTGTTGAAAATATACCCTTCAGAGACCGGGAAGAAGGCTGTATCGGCCCGCCAACCGTTCGGTGACAAATGGACATCTGAGTGTGAGCAGGCCTTCCTGAAACTGAAGAAGTGTCTGACCGAAGCGCCCGTGCTTGCATATGCGGATCCCGAACAGCCATACGTCCTGCATGTGGATGCCAGTCTAAATGGACTAGGCGCCGTCCTGCACCAGAAGCATCCGGAGGGTCTGCGGCCTGTAGCTTACATCAGTCGCAGCTTGACACCCAGTGAGCAGAGATACCCCGTCCACAAGTTGGAGTTTCTGGCTCTCAAGTGGGCTATCACCGAGAAGCTCCACGATTACCTGTACGGTGTCACCTTCGAGGTAAGGACGGATAACAATCCCCTCACATACATCAATACGTCGGCCAAATTAGATGCAGCAGGCCACCGATGGCAGGCCGCCCTCAGCAACTACAGCTTCTCCTTGAAGTATAAGCCGGGACCATTGAATATCGGGGCGGACGCCCTCTCCCGAAGGCCAGGACTACTTGCTACCCCAGATGATGAGGAATGGGAAGAACTCCCAGGACCCGGAGTGCGGGCTATGTGTAAAACTGCCGCAATAGTTAATGACCAAGTGGCCTTCTCAGAATTACCAGTGGCCGACTCCTTGGGATGCCAGTCGCAGGCTGTCCCAGCCGCCTACTGCGACCCAAAAGGGATGCACCTCACGCACGACAAGGTGTTCCGGTGGAAAGATCTGGTAGACTACCAAATACGAGATCCGGTCGTTAGTATCATCCGGAACGCCGTTGAAAAGAAGAACCCAGCCCTTCTGAAACGCGCGCCCAGTGACTTGGTGGCCTTGCTCGTGCGGGAATGGGACAAATTCGAAATAGACAATTGCTTGCTCTATCGGGTGGTGCAATACCACAACCACCCGGATAGGCGACAACTAGTCCTCCCTAAGAACTTACAATACCTGGTGTTGAAGTCCCTACATGATGATCATGGACCTCTTGGTATAGACAAGACTTTTGGGTTAGTCAGAGATCGCTTTTTCTGGCCCAAGATGCGAGAGGCCGTTGAACATCACTGTCGCCGCTGTACTAGGTGTATTCAGCGCAAGACCCTACCTACCCGAGCCGCCACCATGGGCCATCTAAAAAGTTCTGGTCTTATGGACCTCGTGTGTATGGATTTTCTGTGTATTGAGCCTGATAGCCGGGGAATATGCAACGTGCTGGTCATCACAGACCATTACACTTGGTATGCTCAAGCCTTCCCTACTAAAGACCAGAAAGCCATCACCGTGGCGAAGATATTATGGGAAAAGTACTTTGTACATTACGGCCTTCCCAACCGCCTTCACTGTGACCAAGGAAGGGATTTCGAGAGTACATTGATCAGGGAACTGCTCAAAATGCTGAACATTGCCAAATCCCGAACGACCCCGTATCACCCCGAAGGGGATGCACTACCCGAACGTTTTAATCGGACCTTACTAGACATGCTCGGAACACTACAGAGTGCTCAGAAATCGGAGTGGAGTCGACACGTGAAAGCTTTGGTGCATGCGTACAATTGCACCAGACACGAGTCAACTGGATTCTCCCCATACTTCCTTATGTTTGGGCGAGAGGCGAGATTGCCAGTGGATGTGCGTCTTAGAGTCTCAACGGATGGGATACATAATGCTACCCACTTCAAATATCTGCAACGACTCAAAGACAGCTTGCAGCAGGCGTACCAGCAGGCAGAGAAATCCACCACTAAGCTAAATGCTGAAAATAAGAGGCGATACGACCATAAGGTCAGATATCGGGAACTTCGGCCAGGAGATGCTATGTTGCTTCAGAACTTGGGCGTACCAGGCAAACACAAATTGGCCGATCGATGGAGAGACGGAGTCTATGAAATAGACCGGAAGGCCAGGCATCTAGGATTCTATTGCATCAAAGACACTGACGGCCGGGTAAAGTTATGGCACCGCAACCATCTTCTCCCCATTCCACAAGTGGAAGATGAAGAGACAGAGATACTGGCTACACCGCTCAACGGCGAACCCGACTTATCAGAGCTGGGTCAAGAGACTGTCAATAACGAGACCCACTCTGAAACTCCTGAAGATCCTATGGAAGGACCCTCTCAAAGGGACTGCTCCACAGAAGGGGCATCTCCCGGAGGAGCTATGGGTAAAGGCCCCCTTAGGCCAACGCCTACTAAGGTGGCACCAACAGGCCAGCCTTTGGATCCACAGAGCCCGAGCTTTGTGCCTAACAGACTGTGCAGAGACATTTCTCCCCTCAAGGGAAGAGGCTGAGCCTCAGGACTGTGCTTATTACTCCCCCGAGGGAGTTGCAGAAGAACAACTCCGACGGAGCCAACGAATCAGGTACCCTCCAACTCGGGTAACCTATGATCAGATGGGGGCACCCCATTATGAGGCTCAGCAGTGCTCTCGGAGCAAGATCCAATCTGTGATTGTGATGCTCACAGAATTGTGTAATCTCGTGTAGAGTCATGCATGCGCTAAGTTATGTTTTCAAATGCATTTTCATTATATAACTGCTGTATATAGTTACATTGAGTTGTGTCCCAAGCGAGGACGTTGGGGATTTTACTAGGGGGAGGATGTAGCCATGTCCCCCCTTGAGCACTCACCCCCTCCTTCTGTTGTGCGGCCGGTTGCCAGGGACGCGGTCAGGCCGGTTGCCGGGGACACGAGCGGGCCGGTTGCCGGGGACTCAAGCGGGCCGGATGCCGGGGAGGCGATCGGGCCGGTTGCCGAGGCCGCGATCGCGTTGCAGGGGTCCCGGCGGCCGGTGAGTAGGGCGCCGCCATTCCACAGCACTCGCGCTTGCGCAGGGAAGGCACTGGACGGCCGGAGCAGAATAGGGAACAGTCAGGAAGCCCTAGGGAGCTCGCGCATGTGCAGAAGGGAGCTAAATAAAGCCGCGAAGCCCTAGCCTACCAGGTAAGGGATTGGCCAGGGACTACAGATCCCATGAGCCTTAGGGAACCCCATTTGACGCCAGGGAGCCAATAGGGCTGCAGGAGCTCCCTGCTTGCAGGGAATGGATACATTTCGCGGGGTTTTTGCACACGTCAGTTGGTGACTGGAGCAGCTAGGGGAAGGAGGTAGGGTGCAGGGGTCAGTGACTCTCTGCACTAGGCCAGCAATCCCCTAGGGCCCAGACAGCCCTGAGTCATCCTAGCTGAGTATTGTAGGGACAGGCCCTAGGTTAGGGACCCTGCCCCATTATCTATTGGCTAGTAGTGTACCACGAACATTGATCGGTTGCTAAGAGGGAGCTGGACTATCTCCACGGAGACCAAGCTAGCAGTGACTGCGGCCTGCTGGCAGCAGACAGATCCTCGCCAAGGTACAGACGGTGCGGAGCTGCGGTGATATTATCCACGCTGGAATTCACCCCACGCGTAGGAGGATATCCCGGCGGATCCCACCCCCAGTGGTATAGCGGCACCCGTGGCTGGAGCCCGGGCAGGTAACCCACAAACTCACGTGCACCAACAAGGCCTATCACCAGACATAGTGACTGCGCAGTCACACACACACATTGGTATATGACTTGGGAGCACGAGACATTGGGTTGGGGTTGCTGGACACAGGGTGGGATCACTCTTTGGAAGGTTAGCGTCTGCCGTGACGCATAAGGTTAGCGTCCGCCATGACGCCTAAGGTTAGCGTCCGCCGTGACGCCTATGTGTTAGCGTCCGCCGAGGCGCCTAAGGTGGTAGCGTCCGCCGCGATGCATAGAGTGTGGGCTACTGCTGTAGTGCAAGGTAGCGTCCGGCGAGACGCCCTGGTCAGGTTGCCCTTAGCGAGGGACACCTGGTGATATGTGTTGATGTTGTATTCATTCTATGCATAGTAGTAAAGGTATTAGTCATTATCAATTCTGTTGTACGTGGTTATTGATTGTCCTGCGAGGAACCAATCCCCCTCTGGTGGGAGCCATCGCAGGTGGAGGCGCTGCACCTATTGTAAGTGATTGTCCATAGTATTGTATTGCCCCAGGTTCCCCGTGGCGGAAGCTCAGCCCTCCTGGTTACAAACAGGTACAGCACCACACTGATAAGTAGTCAGATGCACCTACCCACCTCAATCTCACTTAGGGTGGGGGTAAGAGGGCTACATATATTTAAAAAAAAAAACGTAGGGGCCAGTTAGAATTTGTAGGAGCCAAAGTTTTGTTAAGTGGCAAGGGGTAAGGCCGCCCCCCCTCCCCGTCCCCTGCTGCTCAACATTTAGCTTTAGTAACAGACACAGATCAGTCACATGCTCACAGTAACTCTAAGCTCCTCCCACTGACCCTGACCTCAAGGAGAAACTGGGCGAGTCCTGCAACTCTCCCCTGTCCCCCTCGCCAAGCCCTGACGTGCCTCTGCTTCCAGCTCACACTAAACGGGACTGCTCTCCCAGACCTGTCAGTGACCTCCATTCATGGCACCCACTCTTCACTTCTCCGGCCTCCCCTCACAAATGCCACACTACCTGTCACTGCACACAGTACGCCCAATCCGATTTTGTGAAGCAGTGGCAAGTGAAGCAGGATAGGGTGCGCTGTGTTCAGCTGCAGTGGTGATTGACAGCGCCATAGACACAAAATGTAGGTGCCTGAGCAAGCATTTGTAGGTGCCTGAGCAAGAAATTTCCATCCCTGAAATAAACCAACATGGAATAGGTGAATAAAAATAAACTATACCACATTAAAGTACATATTAAAAAATGTCCAACCTTTTTTTGAACAAATCTATTGTATCTGCCATCACAGTCTTCATAGGAAAGGCATTCCACATTTTTACTGCCTTACTGTAAAGAACCCCTTTCTTTGTTGCTGGTGAAATCTCCTTTCCTCCAACCTTAAGGGATGGCCCAGAGTCCTTTGTACTGTTCTTGGGATGAAAAGTTCTTTTGAAAGCTCCTTGTACTATTCCCAAATATATTTGTATATAGTTATCATATCCCCTATTAGACGCCTCTTTTCTAATGTAAATAAATCTAATTTTGCTAGCCTCTCCTCATAAATTAGATTGCCCATTCCCTTTAATAGTTTGGTGGCTCTTCTCTGCATTCTCTTTAGTTCCGTCTCTCTTGTTCCATAATGTCATTTCTAAGGAGTGGTCACCAAAATTGTACTCCATATTCAAGGTGTGGTCAGAGATAGACTACAGTGCATTTCTGTATGATTTTATTTGCTATTCTGGAAATTGACCACTTCCGTTTTATGGTTTATTTTTACACTTATGTAGGATGGTGACATTTAAGGTTACATGTTGAAAACTTTATTTAGCTTTACTAAAACATTTTCGGGCTTTTAAAATATATATATATTTTAAACAAACTACGAGAAAGAGACCCCAAAGTCATGGTGCCTGGGGGCCCCAAAGGGTCTTAATCCACCACTGATACAGCTCTACTTAGCAACATGTATTTGAGCTGTAGTGAAGTACTCAACCTTGTAGCCACAGCCTGCAAATACATACAAACAAACCAATAGCAAACATATTGGTTTAAAAAACATGTACTCCTGTATATTTTTATTTTGTTTGTTGCTTGTAAAGGTATCTCACCGCGATGAGGAAAGAATCCACCAGCATTTCCAGATCTACAGTAAATCGAGGCTAGATTTGATAGCACTGTGTTTACAGCGATTGCCATTTTCCACACTGTCACAGGAGACCAGGTTTATCAACACCTTTTTATACCGGGATCATTGATTGAGCAAAGCAAGGAGGTAAAAGAAATTGTATTTTTTTTTCAGGAAAAGACATACACATAATGTAATACAATTTGCACTGTTAACACACTTACTGGGAACAGGGCTGAAGAATAAACTTGTCCTTTAAATAAATGAAATTCACAAAAAATACCTCTGTAGGAGCCCTTTCCAATGACCTGGAGGTACTCACGTCCTGTAACTGATTTCGGCATGAAATGCCAGCCCCGACCGCTACGTTCTCAAAAGTGGGAAAAATTTCTCACTCAAAATCTTTGAAGCTGGCTTGCGTCTATTCAGCACAGATCATCATTGAATTAGCCAATCACCGATTTGCCGGTATTGTAAAGCCGGGTGGGCAACTTTTATAATTCTTCAAAGGGGCATGCGCCAAACTGGCACCGCTGCCTCTTTGCATACTGAAGCCCACCCGCTGGCCAGGCTCCACAGAGTCTGGGCTCTGGCAAATGGTGGACGGATAGCCCTGTGTTAGCCCAGGATGCGGATACTCAAGCAGAACTGCAGTACCCCTCCCATTCTAACACTTTGGCATCCCTGAGGCTTTCAAGTCCGAACTCCGCACAGACCCATAGGCACCAAGCTTGGTAGCCAGCTGATCCCTCGGAATCCTTGACTTGGAAATCCCACAATTCATTCACAGGTTATCAGCATATATACTTATTAAACATAAATCTTTAATAAAATATACTGTGACCTGTATCCTTATTCTGGTGTCAGGGATTGAGTGAGGGGATATACTGCCAACACTCACTAGCCCCATTCTTGGCACACTCTAAAAATAACTTTTAATCTTTTTACACACAAGCAATCACTCTCCGCCTTATCATATAGCTGGGCATCCCCTGAACCCCTATACAAAGTTCAGGGTACCTGGGCATGTACCTAGACACCCTTCCTTATATAAGGGAGCCGTCTGTATACTAGGGACCCCCTGTATGTTTGCAGGTATACACTAACCCCTTCATGCCCGTTTACCTTGTCTGGAAGATACTGCAGCAGGGATCTTGGCGGTGAGTCGCAAGAACGTTTTCAGGGTCAGAGTCTGCCCGGAGTAATGTGCTTGGCTGCATATGAGAATCTCACTCAATTCCCGATCCAACTTTTGGGGTATCCCATAACTCTGGAACCCCGATACATAGACACATTCTGTGAAGACTTTCTCCGGCAAACCCACCCTGAAACTTACAGCCTAGAAATCTCTTGGTCCCAGCACCCCAAGAAAGGCAAAACACAGAAAAATCTTTAATGTCGCATAATTTGCACACAGTCACAGTAAAGTATTTCTGACATCTAGGTCCAAGAGCTGACACTCTAGGACCTTAGCACATGGAACAGGGGTAACCAAGTGGGCTTAACCTTTATTAGTGAGCCTGGTTAACCCCTTCACCGTCACACACACAAAAATTGTCACTTTTTCATCAAAATAAAAAAAAAGTACATAATACTTTTATACTAAACTGTTTGTTGAGGTTGAAAAAAGGAAGTAAATACATACTTGTGGAACAATGTTAACCTGAGGCCAGTTTTCTGTCTTCAGTTGTGTAATACTCAGTTGCACAAATAAAGACACTAATCGATTCCTCTGTAAGGATGTGCAGTGTGTATTTGCTGCATTAATTAGCTCTGAAAGGTTTGTGCTCTGAGAACACTCAATGCTATTTATATTATTAGAGATACAGTTCTACTTCCTACGTGTAGCTACATAACAAACTAGGAAACAACCATTTATTGGTTGAAACATTGTTGCATAGCCCAGTTACACCGTATTCTTTTATTTATATATGTAACCCCTCCTTGCCCGGCTCCCACTAAGGAGGGTTCGAACGAAGTTCGTGGAATAGATTGGTGCAGGGTGTTAGTGCTTAGACTCTCATACCTTTTTCTCGGCGAAGGCGTCCGAGCTGGCTGGTTTTGTAAGCTGATGTACAGTAAGAAGGGCGCCAGGGGACTTTATTTGACAAGACAGACTTCATACATTCTTCTTCCCCAAGAGCTTCTGCAGCACAGCTCCCCTGTGTGGTGTCACTATCCTACCCTTGTAACTGTTTTGCTTATTTTGGAGTTTTTGAAGCAAAGAGTTTCTTTTATATGGACAGTTTGCCACTGACATCTTGTGCTGTTTTCCAACTCTCAGTACTACTATCTCCGTGCTGGGGATGTCTCTGCCACTGAGACCTCAAGTGCGGTCTCGATCCTTCATGCTACAGTATGCTACATGTGGTGGGAGAGCTCAAGTCCTTGGTCCCTACCCTAACAAATCCTATTTAACGCTTCTGCAATGGACAGTCATTGGCGTAGCTAAGGGGCGTAGCTACATATTTGCACCATTTGTTCACAGACTTTACAATTAGCTGCATCTTAGTATGATGATAAAGGCACAGATACCCAACAAGCTCTGAGAAACCCCAAACATTACCACATAATTTATATATGTATTTAAGTGTCAAAAGGAGTGCTAGCATGATGGCAAGAATCTTCCTGGTGGAAACTCTCAATCCCATTCACTTGGTGGGTAACTCAGTCTTTTAGATATCCAGCAACAGTTTCCAGTAGTGGGGGAGTTTGGGTCCACAGTCTGTGCATCAACTTTCTTAAAACAATGTCGTTTTGGAATTTTCTGAACTAAAACATTGTCACCTCTTTTGGCTGCCATATATAACGGATCCGCACCTTAGTTTACTGCTTACCTTGCCTTACAGACCTGTGCAGTCCTGGAACACTTCCCCTGATATTTACTGCAGCCTGGATTCACTCACTAAAGCAATACTGTCACACGCCCCTTCTGCTATTGGTTCACTGACCTTTAAATACAGCCTTCCCACAATGCTTCCCTGCCGAGCATAATCCTTCCTGGATGTTACACGTGTTTTGCCACAAGCCCTAGGCTTGGCTCCGTTGTGTACTAACCTCTCTAGTTCTATTCCCTAGTTCCTGAGGCCTGCTGCTAGTCTTCATGCAGGGGCCTGTGTTTTCTGAGTATCCTGAGGCCAGCTACTACTCTCTACGTAGAGACCTGCTTTCATGAGGCCTGCTGCTAGTTTCACACAGAGGCCTGTTCCTGTCTCCTGTGCTGAAGCGGAGTACTCTTCAGTGTTGACTTCAGCTCCCTGTTTCCTGAGGCCTGTGTACTTCCATAGCAGAGGCCTATCTACTGGTTCCTGAGGCCTGCTGCTAGTTTCACGCAGAGGCCTGTTCCTGACTCCTGTGCTGAAGCGGAGGACTCTCCAGTGTGTGCTTCAGCTCCCTGTTTCCTGAGGCCTGTTGTCCTTCCATAACAGAGGCCTATCTACCGGTTCCTGGGGCCTGCTGCTCTCTCTCCATTGCAGATGCCGTGTCCTGGTTCCTGTGCTGAAGCGGAGCACCTCCAGTGTATACTTCAGCTCCCTGTTTACTGAGGCCTGCTGCCCTTCCCTTAGCAGAGGCCGGTTTACGAGTCCTGAGGTCTGTAGCTCTCTCTCGCCTTGCACAGGACCGCTCTGGACTCTTGCGCTGAAGCACTGGTTTACCAGTGCTGCCAGGCGGTGTGCCCACTCCGGTCTGCCTATCCCTTCCTGTGACCAGTACCATGGGCCGTGGTCGCCGCACGCACAGAACCCGCTCCCGCCCTGCAGCTATTACGCTGAAGCGGGACCTTGTTGACTCCCTGTTGCCGAAACTCCGCTTGGATTACGTTTACCCTGAAGTCTCCAATCCTGACCCTGGCTCGTCCACTGATGATGCTGCCTTCTCCAGTCCCGACCCTGCTATGTACGACTACGAACTGCGCAATCCGGATCAGCCTGCGCGGTCTAAGGTCGGTGCTTATACAACCCCACCTCAGCCACGCGGTCCGACCCTGGTTTGTGGCGAGCACAACCGTGACACCGTACTGCTAGCGTCATCTCTTCACAGCATCCTATTTTTGAAAGGAGCCCCATTTTAACTACACAGTTTATCCATGCTTGACTGTTACTAGCAACCATTTTGCCACATTTTTTTTTCTTATGTTGCCGTACCACATGTTTCTGGGAGGGGTGACATTTTGTTTGGGTGGGAATTCATGTAGCCACCCTTAGTCATCTACCATTTTAACTTCCTTTTTGACAAAAACACATATTGAATTACTGTCCATATAAAAGAAACTCTTTGCTCCAAAAACTCCAATATGAGCAAAACACAAAACATCCTCACTTATAATTGTCCAGCCCCACGATGGGCGCCAAATGTAACCCTCCCTGTCCAGTTCCATAGAGAGGTTAAATTTGCGTAGTGGTGTATTGAACATCAGAATTTATTTACCTTGTCTTAGGGTGCTGTTTGTGATTGGCTGGCCAATGGAAAAGATGGGTGCCAGGAGTTTTTATAGCACAACTTCAATTTCTATTTATATTCCCGGGCTTGAGAACACTGCAGTCCCAGTACATGTAGATTGACATACTGTAGGTGCACTTCCTTTTCATGCATACTCCTATCACTCTTGATATGGTCTTCCCTGGGTGCCCACTCTTAACACACATGGGAGGTACATTTACTTGTTGCTTACTGACTTCATGTTGTTGACCGGACCTCCCTGCTTAGCAATATCCTTAATGTCCCTTTTACTGTGGGAATCCAACTGATTTGAATAAGCGCCAAATCTCCTACAAAATTGACAGATGTAAATTTCAACATATAAATAATAAATATGAAGTGTAACCCAAAAAAATACTTCTCAACCTTCCGGGAAATTTGCAAAGATTTCCTACAGATGCAGTCTTGGTTCGGGGTGGGAAGGGAGCGATGAGATCAGGAACACATCATAGAAATAAAGAAAAATAAAAACAATAATTGTGCAGTATATCAATACAATCGGAGCTTAGTGGATGTCTTGGCTCTATAGGATTTCCTACTTACAACAGATGAAAAATAAGCTGGCAGTGGTCTGACTCAGTCAGGATATGAAGAGGTTAAATTTCACATGTAATGGTATATTCTGGCTCAGGAAACACTCAGAACACGAATCTTGTAGATATCATGTTGCTCAAATCCAGGTGAGATGGGATATATGTGGAATATATAAACAAAACGGACCAATGGTCTAGATTGCAAGGAACTTTTATCGCACAGAAATGGAATAAGAGATGTACTTACAATGTACTTATTGTAAGTACATCTCTTATTCCATTTCTGTGCGATAAAAGTTCCTTGCAATCTAGACCATTGGTCCGTTTTGTTTATATATTCCACATATATCCCATCTCACCTGGATTTGAGCAACATGACATCTACAAGGTTCGT